>NW_019945143.1:5716-13504 GCF_002910315.2 Salvelinus sp. IW2-2015
TCCAGTCCCTATCCTCTGGTCTAATGAAGTATTCCAGTCCCTATCCAGTCCCTATCCTCTGGTCCAATGAAGTGTTCCAGTCCCTATCCTCTGGTCTAATGAAGTCTTCCAGTCCCTATCCAGTCCCTATCCAGTCCCTATCCAGTCCCTATCCTCTGGTCTAATGAAGTGTTCCAGTCCCTATCCTCTGGTCTAATGAAGTGTTCCAGAGCTCAAATTGTTTTTTTTAAACCTTTATTTAACCGGAAAAGACCCTTGATGTTGAGGTTCCTAAATTGGTGATCAACTTTTCCTCTAGACACTTCCCTGGTGTCGTTCGAGGCGTCCGATCGGCCCAACTACTTCCTGGCGGTGGACAGCGGCGGCCATCTTACGCTGACCAAGTGGGAGGAGAGTGAAGCGTTCTGGGACGCGGCTACCTTCACGCTGCACCGTGACACCTGGATCCAGGGTTATGATTCTCTGGAGGCTTTCGCCAGGCCGGGATTCTTCCTCCACTACATGCTGTCCTGGGTTCACCTCGTCAAGTACAAACACACTGACGGATTCCGCAAAGCCACGCTCTTCAAACTGACAGGTACGTGGGATGGACTGGAGATCTGGGAAGGTTACATGGGAAGGGAAAAGAAGAGCTATGTAAATGAAAAGTTTAAGGTTTTTCTTCTCAAAGGTGATTCCATTTATACCATCTATTTTGATATGATATTTTTATTAAAACTGCCACTTGTGACCATTTAATGTGTTGCACTTGAACAGATATGGGGTCTTCCTCTGTTTAAGCTGTCAGGGTGGTGTGGTTGTATTCTAGTAGGAGTTTGCCTGTGGCTATAGGTTTGCGTTGAGGAGGTTTGGATCAAGGCCTTTTGATTGGTCACAATCATCTTTTAAAATGTGCCTTATCAGTATTCCTATGCTTTCCATAGGATGTACAGTATGCAGGCATTTAKTAYATGARAGGTCAAGCTATGTAACCGGTGGTCTTCTAGCTTTTGCTCRAGCTCTTGGAGCTTTGGCCATGTTATGCTCGTCCCCTCCAATGCAACCCAATACTTACTGTATGTATCAGAGATGGCTGACAGCTGAGGTCCAGAGACAAAGACTTTCACTTTGTAGTTTAGGCTACTAACCCCCTGGTGTAACCTCCTGCTGCAGCCCCTCCACCCCGCCAACCCCCACAACCCCCTAACCATGGCCCACCAGCGTGCGTTACTCGCGTTTGTAAAAACACCCATTTAGCCCGTTAATGGGCTCTTTGTGCGGGCAGCCATGTTTTGCATGCACTGTAATGCAAGCCTCTGCAGCTGTGCCCCGGCACACTCCCACCTCGCAACAGAACGACAGATTTTGTCAAGTGCGAGTGGCTGATGTGTGCTTTAATCACAACATGTTGAGATGTGGAAGCGGGGTGCTAGGTCAGCACCAGATCAGGGCCTCCTCCGACGATAGGGCCCCTCCAGACCAGGGCCCCCCAGATCAGAAGCCCCTCAGACCAGTGCCCCTCAGACCAGGCCCCCCAGACCAGGGCCCTTCAGACCGGCCCCTCAGACCAGGCCCTTCAGACCAGGCGCCCTTTCAACCAGGCCCTCAGACTCAGGGCCCCTCCAGACCAGGGGCCCCCAGATCAGAGCCCTCAGGCCAGTGCCCCTCAGACCAGGCCCCCCCAGATTCAGGGCCCCCCTGGCCAAGGCCCTTCAGACCAGGGCCCTTCAGACCAGGCGCCCTTCAGACCAGGGCCCCTCAGGCCAGTGCCCTCATGACCAGGCCCCCCCAGATCAGGGCCCCCCTGGCCAAGGCGCCCCTCAGGCCCACGGGCGTGCTTCCAAACAGAAACCGACCTGCCCCTTCCAGTATACCACTTCCAGAGAAGGAGCTTATGGACTGGGGGAAGGGAGAACAGAGAGGGGGTCAGATCACTAGGCAGGGGTGGTTTTTATTTCAACCAAGAAACATCTTCACCATTTGGAGAGTATTTCTGTTCATAATCTAGTAAAGTGATTTGTGAATCAAGTTCAGGTCCACATGTATGAGTTGGTGAGGTCTAGAAAGTTCTGCTCTCTTTCTGTCTCCACAGCTGGGTTTGCTGCTCCTGATGCAGGCTGGGTAATTACGGGGCTAAAAATATGTCAGCCATTTGTTTAGGAGCATAGCAGAGTCCACACAGGCTGGCAGAAACGAAAGGGTTACTCTCTGACAGCAGTGGAGGCCGGACATAGTCGACCAGGAGAGGTCCAGAGAGGTGAGGCAGGTCCAGACCATAGTCGACAGGAGAGTCTCAGAGGGTTAGGCAGAGTCCAGACCATAGTCGACCAGGAGAGTCCAGAGGGGTTAGGCAGTCCAGACCATAGTCGACCAGGAGAGGTCCAGAGGGGTTAGGCAGAGTCCAGACCATAGTCAACCAGGAGAGGTCCAGAGGGTAGGCAGAGTCCGACGATAGTCGACCAGGAGAGGTCCAGAGAGGTTAGGCAGAGTTCCAGTACCAATAGCCGGACCAGGAGAGGGTCCAGAGGGGTTAGGCAGAGTCCAACCATAGTCGACCAGGAGAGGTCCAGAGAGGTGTAGGTAGAGTCCAGACCATAGTCAACTCCAGGAGAGGTCCAGAAGGTTAGCAGAGTCCAGACCATAGTCGACCAGGAAGGGCAAGAGTTAGGTAGAGTCCAGACCATAGTCCGACCAGGAGAGGTCCAGAGAGGTTAGGCAGAGTCCACGACCATAGTCGACCAGGAGACGGTCCAAGGGGTTAGGCAGAGTCCAGACCATAGTCGACCAGGAGAGGTCCAGAGAGGTTAGGTAGAGTCCAGACCATAGTCGACAGGAGAGGTCCAGAGGGGTGGTAGGTTAGAGTCCAGAACATAGTCGACCAGAGAGGTCCAGAGAGGTGTAGGCCAGAGTCCAGAACATAGTCAACCAGGAGAGGTCCAGAGAGGTTAGCAGAGTCCAGACCATAGTCGACCAGGAGAGGTCCAGAGGGGTTAGGCAGAGTCCAGAACATAGTCAACCAGGAGAGTCCAGAGAGGTTAGGCAGAGTCCAGAACAAGTCGACCAGGAGAGGTCCAGAGAGGTAGGCAGAGTCCAGAACATAGTCAACCAGGAGAGGTCCAGATGGAGGTAGTAGAGTCCAGAGACAGTAGTCAACCAGGAGAGGTCCAGAGGGGTTAGGCAGAGTCCAGAACTAGATCGACCAGGAGAGGTCCAGAGGGGTTAGTAGTCCAGACATAGTCAACCAGGAGAGGTCCAGAGGAGTTAGGTAGAGTCCAGACCATAGTCGACCAGGAGGAGGTCCAGAGAGGTTAGGCAGATCCAGAACATAGTCGACCAGGAGAGGTCCAGAGGGTTAGAGATCCAGAACATAGTCGACCAGGAGAGTCCAAGAGGTTAGGTAGAGTCCAGAAAACATAGTCGACCAGGAGAGGTCCAGAGGGTTAGGTAGAGTCCAGAACCATAGTCGAACCAGGAGAGGTCCAGAGGGGTAGGCAGAGTCAGAAACAGTCGACCAGGAGAGGTCCAGAGGGTTAGAGTAGAGTCCAGAACATAGTCAACCAGAGAGTCCAGAGGGTTAGCAGAGTCCAGAACAAGTCTAGGTACCAGGAGGAGGTCCAGAGGGGTTAGGTAGAGTCCAGAACATAGTCGACCAGGAGAGGTCCAGAGAGGTTGGCAGAGTCCAGACCATAGTCAACCAGGAGAGGTCCAGAGAGGTAGTCAGAGTCCAGAACATAGTCAACCAGGAGAGGTCCAGAGGTTAGGCAGAGTCCAGACATAGTGACCAGGAGAGGTCCAGAGGTTAGGTAGAGTCCAGACCATAGTCACCAGGAGAGTCCAAGGGGTTAGGCAGATCCAGACATAGTCAACCAGGAGAGGTCCAGAGAGGTTAGGCAGAGTCCAGAACATAGTCAACCAGGAGAGTCCAGAGGGTTAGGCAGAGTCCAGACCATAGTTGACCAGGAGAGGTCCAGAGGGGTTAGGATAGAGTCCAGACCATAGTCGACCAGAGAGTCCAGAGGGAGGCAAGGTCCAGACCATAGTCGACCAGAAGAGTCCAGAGAGGTTAGGTAGAGTCCCAGACCATAGTCGACCAGGAGAGGTCCAGAGGGTTAGGGATGAGTCCAGACATAGGTCGACCAGGAGAGGTCCAGAGAGGTTAGGCAGAGTCCAGAACATAGTCAACCAGGAGAGGTCCAGAGAGGTTAGGCAGAGTGCCAGGACCATAGTCGACCAGGAGAGGTCCAGAGGGGTTAGGCAGAGTCCAGACATAGTCAACCAGGAGAGGTCCAGAGAGGTTAGCAGAGTCCAGAACATAAGTCACCAGGAGAGTCCAGAGAGGGTTAGGCAGAGTCCAGAACATAGTCAACCAGGAGAGGTCCAGAGGGGTTAGTAGAGTCCAGACACATAGTCAACCAGGAAGAGTCCAGAGGGGTTAGGCAGAGTCCAGAACATAGTCGACCAGAGAGAGGTCCAGAGGGTTAGGAGAGTCCAGACATAGTCAACCAGGAGAGGTCCAGAGAGGTTAGGAGAGTCCAGACCATAAGTCGACCAGGAGAGGTCCAGAGAGGTTAGGTAGAGTCCAGAACATAGTCGACCAGGAGAGGTCCAGAGGGGTTAGGCAGAGTCCAGACCATAGGCGACCAGGAGAGGTCCAGAAGGGTTAGGCTAGAGTCCAGAAACATAGTCAGACCAGGAGAGGTCCAGAGGGGTTAGGCTAGAGTCCAGAACATAGTCACCAGGAGAGGTCCAGAGGGTGTAGGCAGAGTCCAGACATAGTCAACCAGGAGAGGTCCAGAGGGGTTAGGCAGAGTCCAGAACATAGTCAACCAGAGAGGTCCAGAGGGGTTAGGCAGAGTCCAGAACATAGTCGACCAGAGAGAGGTCCAGAGGGGTTAGGTAGTCCAGAACATAGTCGACCAGGAGAGGTCCAGAGAGGTTAGGCAGAGTCCAGACCATAGTCAACCAGAGAGGTCCAGAGAGGTTAGGCAGAGTCCAGGAACATAGTCAACCAGGAGAGGTCCAGAGGGGTTAGGGCAGAGTCCAGACCATAGTCTGACCAGGAGAGGTCCAGAGGGTTAAGGTAGAGTCCAGACCATAGTCAACCAGGAGAGGTCCAGAGGGTTAGGCAGAGTCCAGACCATAGTCGAACCAGGAGAGGTCCAGAGAGCGTTAGGCAGAGTCCAGAACATTAGTCAACAGGAGAGGTCCAGAGGGGTTAGGCAGAGTCCAGACATAGCGCAACCAGGAGGAGGTCCAGAAGAGCGTTAGTGCAGAGTCCAGAACATAGTCAACCAGGAGAGTCCAGAGGGTTAGGCAGAGTCCAGACCAAGTCAACCAGGAGAGGTCCAGAGGGGTTAGGTAGAGTCCAGAACATAGTCAACCAGGAGAGGTCCAGAGGGTTAGGCAGAGTCCAGACCATAGTCACCAGGAGAGGTCCAGAGAGGTTAGTCAGAGTCCAGAACATAGTCACCAGGAGAGGTCCAGAGGGGTTAGGCAGAGTCCAGGACCATAGTCAACCAGGAGAGGTCCAGAGAGGTTAGGCAGAGTCCAGAACATAGTCAACCAGGAGAGGTCCAGAGGGGTTAGGCAGAGTCCAGACCATTGTCGACCAGGAGACGTCCAGGAGAGATTAGGCAGAGTCCAAGACCATAGTCAACCAAGAGAGATCCAGAGGAGGTTAGGCAGAGTCCAGACATAGTCACAACAGGAGAGGTCCAGAGGGGTTAGGCAGAGTCCAGACCATAGTGACCAGGAGAGGTCCAGAGAGGTTAGGCAGAGTCCAGACCATAGTCAACCAGGAGAGGTCCAGAGAGGTTAGGGCAGAGTCCAGACCGCATAGTGACCAGGCAGAGGTCCAGAGAGATTAGGTCAGAGTCCAGACCATAGTGACCAGGAGAGGTCCAGAGGGGTTAGGCAGAGTCCAGACCATAGTAGACCAGGAGAGGTCCAGAGAGAGATTAGGCAGAGTCCAGACCATAGTATGACCAGGAGAGGTCCAGAGGGTTAGGCAGAGTCCAGACCATAGATCAACCAGGAGAGTCCAGAGAGGTTAGCAGAGTCCAGACCATAGCACCAGGAGAGGTCAGGGGATTAGCAGTCCAGACCATAGTGACCAGGAGAGTCCAGAGGGGTTAAGGCAGAGTCCAGACTCATAGTCGACCAAGGAGAGGTCCAGAGAGATTAGGCAGAGTCCAGACCATAGTCAACCAGGAGAGTCCAGAGAGGTTAGGCAGAGTCCAGACCATAGTTGACCAGGAAGAGGTCCAGAGAGATTAGGCAGAGTCCAGACCATTGTCGACCAGGAGAGGTCCCAGAGAGGTTAGGCAGAGGTCCAGACCCATAGTTGACCAAGGAGAGATCCAGAGAGGTTAGGCAGAGTCCAGACCTAGGTCAACAGGAGAGGTCCAGAGGGTTTAGGCAGCAGGTCCAGACCATAGTTGACCAGGAGAGGTCCAGAAGAGAAGATTTAGGCAGAGTCCAGACCATAGTTGACCAGGAGAGGTCCAGAGGTTAGGCAGGAGTCCAGACCATAGTTGACCAGGAGAGGTCCAGAGGGGTTAGGCAGAGTCCAGACCATAGTCAACCAGGAGAGGTCCAGTGGGGTTAGGCAGAGTCCAAAACGATAGTCGATCTAGAACTCAACTCACTTCATTTCCACTCTCTTTACTAGGAGACTCTGTAATATGATTGAAATTCACAAACACAAGTATACTTATTTCCATGTTTCATACTCTGCTGTGCAACACTTTCTGTAAAGTGTGTATTTTCCCTCAGGCCCTGGTCCAGACAGCCCTACGGGTCCTAAGTGCCAGTGGAGGTACGAGTCGTGTGTCAGCCCCTGCTTCAGGACCTGCAGTGACCCCTCGGGGGAGGCATGTGGAACCGTTCCAAAGTAAGGCAGCACAAGGTGACACTACGMATGTGTCCTAAATGGTACCCTATTATCTATATAGTGCACTATGTAGGGGATAAGGCCCTGGTCAAAAGTAGTGCACTATATAGGGGATAAGGCCCTGGTCAAAAGTAGTGCACTATATAGGGGATAAGGCCCTGGTCAAAAGTAGTGCACTATATAGGGAGCAGGGCACCGTATGGGATGTGACCGTACACCATCACAGACAGGGGCTAAACCTTGAATGAATGGATGTGAAGCCTCCAGCTCTACTGTGTAATCAGTCAGCCAGCCAGCCAGCCAGCCAGCCTGTCAGACAACCAGTCAGTCAGCCAGTCAGTCAGACAACCAGTCAGTCAGCCAGTCAGTCAGACAACCAGTCAGCCAGCCAGCCTGTCAGACAACCAGCCAGCCAGTCAGTCAGACAGTCAGTCAGCCAGATACAGTACAAACAACACTGAGATATTAGATCAACATGTTTTGCAGTAATCTGATATTTCCCACAGATGTTAATACATGGCTCAGAATAGTGTTACTCTTTTGTACCATTTTAATTGTAGGACAACCCTTCTTCTTCTTCTTCTTCTTCTTCTTCTTCCTCCTTCTCTCCTCTTCTTCCTCCTTCTTCTTCCTCTTCTCCTCCTTCTTCTCCTCTTCTTCTCCTCTCTCCTCTTCTTCTTCTCTTCTCCTTCTCCTCTTCTCCTTCTCTTCTTCTCCTTCGTCCTCTCTTCTTCTTCTCTTCTTCTCTCCTCTTCTTCTTCTCCTCTCTTCTTCTCCTTTCTTCCTTCTCTTCCCTTCTCCTCTTCTCCTTCTCTTCTTCTCCTTCTCCTCTTCTTCTCCTCCTCTTCTTCTTCTCCCTTCTCTTCTCTTCTTCTCCTCTTTCCTTCTCCTCTTTCTTCTTCTTCTTCCTTCTTCTT
>NW_019945143.1:17183-29067 GCF_002910315.2 Salvelinus sp. IW2-2015
TACCAAAAGATGAAAATATATCATATTATCACACTACTCTACAGCTGTCCATCTGTCAGAATTTGTTTTCTTACACTCTTAGAAAAAAAGTGCTTCTAGAACTCTTAAAGGGTTATTGTGCCGTCCTATGGGGTTCTCCTATTGGGTTCTCTATGGGGTTCTCCTACTGGGGTCTCCTATGGGTGTCTCCTACGGCGGCCAAAAGAACCTTTTGGAACCCGTTGCTATACACTGTAAAGTTACTGTATAGAGATAGCTGGCAGTAGTTTTCAGAGCTGTGTGTTGTTCTCTGTAGGAGGAGGGATGTCTGCCTCTGTGTCCTGGTCACCATGGTGCTGGATGAGGTCACTCAGAGATGTGTCCATGTTGAAAGACTGTTAGATCAGACGTCCTCTCCGCTCCCTCTCTCTTCCTCCTCCCTCTCCCTCTCCCTCTCCCTCTCCCTCTCCCCTCTCCCCTCTTTCTTCTCCACTCCACTTCTCATACTAGTGGAAAACTCAAACTGACTATATTATCAGAAGTAAAATGGACTCTCCAGTAACTGAGACTATTACTATTATAAAGTTGGATTGTGTGATGTGGGACAGATACAAATACTTAGGTTAGAGGATATCCTTGTTTTTAAAATCGAGTCAACATGTTAAAGGTCACATGAAACATACCCCTTGCACGTGTTATTGGGCTTACCTCAAAGATCTCTGGATACACACAGTAACAAAAATAATACAGTGTCGTATCAGATTCTGAGACGCTGAGATATTCACAGCTAACATCTGTTTAATCAAGTCAACACTCTAATCTACCATCAACATGAGCCATGTGCTGTGTGCTGAGTGGTTGAAGTTTGGCCACAGGGAGGAATGGATCACTCTACTTCTTCTACTCTGCTTCTCTCTCTCTCTGCCTCTCTGTCTCTCTCTGTCTCTCTGTCTCTTCCCCCTCTCTCTCTCCCTAGGCCAGCAGCAGTGTTATCTAACAGTTGATTTATTGTTTGTGCTCCAGGCATTAAGCCACCAGTTGCTGTGCAGCCCATTACTACTGTCAGCAGTGTTGAGTCAACACCTGCAGCTGTCACTCCTCACCTCCACCACACACTACCAGCAGCCGGCTAGCCCTGCCTCTCACACAGCAGCCCGCTGGGTCCCCTGGCCTACATCCACTACCAGCAGGCCGGCTAGCCCTGGCCTCTCCACGGCACGCTCCACCCCGGGTCCCCCTGGGCCCCTCACCCACCACCTCCACCAGCCTCCCTACCCACCACCCCTCGACACAGTCCCCCCACGCAGCACCACCACCCCACCAGCCTCCCTACACCACACCCCTTCAGACACAGTCCCAACCACTGCAGCCACCACCACCACATTCCTATTGTCTCAACTTCTGGTTTGGATGCTCTGACCACCTCTGCTAAAGTACCGACCACAGTGACTGATAAGGTGGTTCTGCCCAGCACCTCTTGGCCGTACCGACTCCAGAGGAACAGTGCAGCAGCAACACCCTCACCTCCATCCGGGCCACCACAGTCAGACCTGAGGTGGTGGAGGTTGTATCTACAGTGAAGACATCTCCATCCTTACCCTCCTACAGAAGGCAGTACAGAGAGGACGACCAGGGCCCCCAGCTCCACACCCAGCCCCTAGGCCCCAGCACAGAGAGACCAGCCAGGTCCCTTCTCTATCACAGCTCTGTTTCTGGCTCACGTCCTCCACCACCAGGCCCTCTCTACGCCCAGGGCCTACAGACACCACATTCACCAGCCCCCTCCATCCACTACCATGGGCCCCTGGATAAGCTCCACGTGGGGCCTACCAGACCAGCACCCTGCCTGCAGTACCAGTCACCCCCACCAGTGTGACACCAAGGCCACCACACGTCCAGGAGACACAGTGACTCCAGTCTCAACCACTCTAGTCCACGCCAACCACAGTATCAGAGACACCCAGGGACACAGCTTGGACTACAACTAGGACACAACCAGGACTACAGCCATGACTACAGCTTCTATAACCACCCTTGGTGCACCCACAGAGACAAGCACAAAGCCTGTAACTGTGGAGACAACAGAGCCAACAACAACCAAAGTTCCTCCCTCCTGGTGTATCGACTACAGCCGATACCACCGGTACCTCTCTCTCACCGACCTCCACCGTTCACACCGTAACCACCAACACCAGAACCCCTTCAAAACACAGCCCAGTATCAACTCACCAGACCACCCTCACTACTCTCAGAACTACGCCGTCCACACGCCCGGAGACAACACCACCACCTGTTTTCACGGCAACCACAGAGAAGACCGTTCACGCCTTCCCCTACAGAGCTGAGGCGTCCACAACTCCAGTTCCTGACTACCGACTACACCGCTGTTCCCATGCTGCCAACGACAACAACAATATCAACCGGCTCTTACCTCAGAACAGCCGGAGCACAGCAGACCGGTCTCAACGGCAACAGCGGAACCCTTGCAACGACCCGGTATAACCATGACAACGGCTGTGTCACACCTGTGATTGTCGTAGAACACGGTAACACAACATCTTCACCTGAACAACCTTCTCCTCTTCTCCTTCTCTTCTTCTTCTTCTCCTCTTCTCCTTCTCCTCTTCTTCTTCTCCTCTTCTTCTTCTCCTCTTCTCCTCTTCTTCTTCTCCTTCTCCTCTTCTTCTCCTCTCCTCCCCTCTTCTTCTCCTTCTCCTCTTCTTCTCCTTCTCCTCTTCTTCTCCTCTCCCTCTTCCTCTCCTCATACTAGTGGAAACTCAAACTGACTATATTATCAGAAGTAAAATGGACTCTCCAGTAACTGAGGACTATTTATTATAAGTTGGATTTGTACAGTGATGTGGGACAGATACAAATATACTTAGGTTAAGAGGATATCCTTGTTTTTAAAACGAGTCAACAACCCACTCATACATGTAAAGGTCACATGAAACATACCCCTTGCACGTGTTATTGGGCTTACCTCAAGATCTCTGGATACACACAGTAACAAGATAAATACAGTGTCGTATCAGATTTCTGAGACGCTGAGATATTCACAGCTAACATCTGTTTAATCAAGATCAACACTCTAATCTACCATCAACATGAGCCATGTGCTGTGTGCTGAGTGGTTGAAGTTTGGCCACAGGGGAGGAATGGATCACTCTACTTCTTCTACTCTCTCTCTCTCTCTCCCTCTCTCTCTCTCTCTTTTACTCTCTCTTGTTCTTTCTCCCCCCCTCTCTGTCTATCTTTCTCTCTCTATCTCTGTCTCTCTCTGTCTCTCTCTGTCTCTCTCTCTTCCCCCTCTCTCTCTCCCCTAGGCCAGCAGCAGTGCTTATCTAACAGTTGATTTATTGTTTGTGCTCCAGGCATTAAGCCACCAGTTGCTGTGCAGCCCATTACTACTGTCAGCAGTGTTGAGTCAACACCTGCAGCTGTCACTCCTTCAGCCTCCACAACCACCACTACCAGCAGGCCGGCTAGCCCTGGCCTCTCCACAGCACGCTCCACCCCGGGTCCCCCTAGGCCCCTCACCACCACCACTACCAGCAGGCCGGCTAGCCCTGGCCTCTCCACGGCACGCTCCACCCCGGGTCCCCCTGGGCCCCTCACAACCACCACTACCAGCAGCCCGGCTAGCCCTGGCCTCTCCACGGCACGCTCCACCCCGGGTCCCCCTGGGCCCCTCACCACCACCTCCATCCAGCCTCCCTACACCACCACCCCTTCAGACACAGTCCCCACCACTGCAGCCACCACCACCATTCCTATTGTCTCAACTTCTGCTTTGGATGCTCTGACCACCTCTGCTAAAGTACCGACCACAGTGACTGATAAGGTGGTTCTGCCCAGCACCTCTTGGGCCGTACCGACTCCAGAGGGAACCAGTGCAGCAGCAACACCCTCACCTCCATCCTGGGCCACCACAGTCAGACCTGAGGTGGTGGAGGTTGTATCTACAGTGAAGACATCTCCATCCTTACCCTCCWCTACAGAAGGCAGTACAGAGAGGACGACCAGGGCCCCCAGCTCCACACCCAGCCCCYTAGGCCCCAGCACAGAGAGGACCAGCCAGGTCCCCTTCTCTATCACAGCTCTGTTCTGGCTCACGTCCTCCACCACCAGGCCCTCTCTACGCCCAGGGCCTACAGACACCACATTCACCAGCCCCCCTCCATCCACTACCATGGGCCCCTGGATAAGCTCCACYGTGGGRCCTACWMAGACCAGCACCCTGCCTGCAGTACCAGTCACCCCCACCAGTGTGAYCACMAAGGCCACCACACGTCCAGGAGACACAGTGACTCCAGTCTCAACCACCTCTAGTCCACRGCCAACCACAGTATCAGAGACACCCAGGGACACAGCTTGGACTACAACTAGGACTACAACCAGGACTACAGCCATGACTACAGCTTCTATAACCACCCTTGGTGCACCCACAGAGACAAGCACAAAGCCTGTAACTGTGGAGACAACAGAGCCAACAACAACCAAAGTCCTCCCTCCTGGTGTATCGACTACAGCCGATACCACRGTACCCTCTCTCTCACCGACCTCCACCGTTCACACCGTAACACCAACACCAGAACCCACTTCAAAACACAGCCCAGTATCAACCTCACCAGACACCCCTTTCACTACTCTCAGAACTACGCCGTCCACACGCCCGGAGACAACACCACCACTTGTTTTCACGGCAACCACAGAGAAGACCGTTCACGCCTCCCCTACAGAGCTGAGGACGTCCACAACTCCAGTTCCTGAGCTACCGACTACCACCGCTGTTCCCATGCTGCCAACGACAACAACAATATCAACCGGTCTTACCTCAGAACAGCCGGAGACAACCAAGAAAACAACGAGAGCACCGGTCTCAACGGCAACAACGGAACCCTTGGCAACGACCCGTATAACCATGACAMCGGCTGTAGTCACACCTGTGATTGTCGTAGACACGGTAACAACAACATCTCACCTGACAACAACAGCTACGGCCTACACTGAAAGGACCTCCTGGTCTGGCGCTGTTCCGACCACRGAGAGAACCACCGAACACACGACCACAACCGCATACCCKACCGAAGCTGTGGACTGGAGACTGACCACTACTACCGGTCCCCCGACCRTACGGACCACAACAACTCAACCCATACCAACGGAAATCTCCAGTACGACCACCAAACCTCCAGACCTTCTGGTAACCACCACAGAGTCCACCCAGACCACCTTCACGCTCTCCTTCCATCTCGACCACAACAGAAGCAATGACCACAACCACATCGCCTGTATCACCGGTGTCACACACAGAGACCACCACGACCGTGCCAGGTCACCAGTGGCTGTAGGGACCGTAACGACCCACCCCCCACCACACTGAAGACCACGGAACCTTGGAGCCCCCCACAGGAAACCTCCTCCTCTCCTTCTGCCCTATCTCTAGCACAGAGAGGGTGACCACACCTGAGGTCCCAGTGATCCCTGAGGTCGTCTCCACACCAAGTCATCTCCACTACCACCACTGATGCCTTCACCACGTTGCTACAGCGGCCAGGCGTCACCACCACAACCTCAGTTATCCATGACGACCACTGCCAAAACCACCACAGCTCCGCCCGAGACTTCAACCGGCGCAGTGTCAACCTCCAGGACAGAGAGAACTCCTGCGGACACCCCAATCCCCGGCCGTGCCTGGTGTACCTGGGAACCAGCATTATCTCTCACCACAACGGTCCCCATGACAACTGTCCCACCTTTACCTGGTGTCATACGACCACCATCACACCTGTACCTGGTGTCCAGTGACCACTGTCCCACCTTTACCTGTGTCCATACGACCACCATCACACCTGTACCTGGTGCCAGTGACCACTGTCCCACCTTTACCTGGTGTCCATACGACCATCACCCACTACCATCGACCCCATCACACCTGTACCTGGTGTCCATACGACCACTTCACACCTGTACCTGGTGTCCCAGTGACCACCTGTCCACACTTTACACTGTACCTGGTGTCCATATGACCACCATCACACCTTTACCTGTGTCCATATGACCACCATCACACCGTGTACCTGGTGTCCCAGTGACCACTGTCCCAACTTTTACCTGTACCATGGTTGTCCATTATGACCACACCACACCTGTACCTGGTGTCCCAGTGACCACTGTCCCAACTTTTACCTTACCTGGTGTCCATATGGACCACCATCACACCTGTACCTGGTGTCCCAGTGACCACTGTCACACCTTACCTGGTGTCCATAGACCACCATCACACCTGTACCTGGTGTCCATACGACCACCATCACACCTGTACCTGGTGTCCCAGTGACCACTGCCATCAGACCAGTGACCATCAGACCGCTAACAGAGACCACTAGCGTTCCTCCCGATACAGGAAGGGTGGAAGTATTGTCTACTACTTCCACAACAACTACACAAGAACCAACTTCTTCCTGGTCTGGTCCAGTAACCACAACCAGCTCCTCGTCCTCCACCACGTCAGTTCCCAGACCCACTAGCCACCCAGAGAGAGTCACTACCAGAGTGGTTTCTACTTCTAAAGTGGTCTCCAAGACCACCCACAGACCAATGACAACAACACGCAGGACAACAACAGGCAAGGTTCCCATGACGACGTCCAGAACTGCCACAACGGTGAGGTCCACCGCCAGACCGAGCACTGTTAGGGTAACTGTAGATACAAGGACTCTGGGGGTTCCAGGGGTTCCGACAGCGACGACCAGACCTGGTCCTCCTACGGTYGCTCCTCCTAGCCTCGGCACAGCTACCGTCTCGGAGGTTGTTCCAACCACGACCGCTCGTACCACGACCAAACCAGTCACCACAACCAGAACCACAGAATATGCAGCAGACGTTAKCAGCTCCGCTGCTCCGACCGGCACTGGCACGACCACATCCGCTTCTGTTTCYGTTCCCAGCCTGACCACGGTCACAGAATCTATCGCCGTCCCCACAGGACCCACAGGAGCGACCGCAGAACCATCCACATCCACCACTACTACACCAGAAGGAATAGTACCATCCACCACTAGAGAGACAGGGGTTACTCCAGCATTCACAGAGAGCACAACCAGAATGACTCCTTCACCTGACCTRCTGACCTCTACTGAGGTCGCWGCCACTCCAGGGGTCACACCAAAGGTCACGCCAAAGGTCACACCAGATGTGACAGCAGCTCTCTCAGTCCCCGCCTTGCCCCCCACGGCCACCCCAACCTCCGCTACAGAGCCAGAAAGGGTGGACGGAGTAGACACCACTACACCAAAGACTCCATCACCATCACCTGTGTCGCCGTACACCACATCAGAGACAACCACGTCACCATCGGTAGTATCGCCATATACCACGACAGAACTTGGACCTGTTGGACCTACTGCAGAGGTTACTACATCCATGGCAGTGTCCTCAACTAGGATGTGTACTGTGAGTAGACCAAGTCCTCTCTCCTTTCCTCTCTTCTACATGTATGCTCAATGGGGCTCAATGTAGGCTCAATGTAGGCTCAATGTAGGCTCAATGTAGGCTCAATGTAGGCTCAATGTAGGGTCAATGTAGGGTCAATGTAGGCTCAATGTAGGCTCAATGTAGGCTCAATGTAGGCTCAATGTAGGCTCCATGGGGCTCCTGAGTGGCGCAGCGGTCTAAGGTACTGCATCTCAGTGCTTGAGGCATCACTACAGACACCCTGGTTACGAATCCAAGCTGTATCACAACCGGCCATGATTGGGAGTCCCATAGGGCGGTGCACAATTGTCCCAGCGTCGTCCAGGTTAGGGTTTGGCCGGTGTAGGCCAGTCACTGTAAATAAGAATTTGTTCTTAACTGACTTGACCTTGTTAAATAAAGGTGAAATCAATACATATATAAATATATATATATATATACTGTATAAATATATAATAATTGTAACTATCTGAAAAGTCCAGGCCTCTCAGTCGTCTCAGCCTATTACGGTATTTACTAACGCTCTGCAGTCTTCTAGCTACTTGTTCGTACATGGTTTCAACTCTCATYAATGTCTTCATCTAATCTTTGTTTTCATTCAGTATACTGTATAACACACGTTGTTCAATCTGTTCAGGTTGTAACTGTTGTTCTTCCCTGTCTCAGCCTCCCTATTCAGAGATCATAGATGAGTGTACCAAGTTCCTCTGTGTGAGCGGCCAGCTGGTCCGATTCAACATGTCCCAGAACTGTCTGTATAACTCCACCCCTCCTAACTGCGGCCTGCTCGGCTTCGCCATCCTGGTCAACGGGGACAAGTGCTGCCCGCAGTGGGACTGCCCATGTGAGGACAACTGCTAGCCGACACACATTCACAGTAGTAGACACGCACTCCAGTGGAGGCTGGTGGGAGGAGCTGTAGGAGGATGGGCTCATTGTAATGACTGGAATGGAATTACCAACGTCTCATAAGTTCTAACTACACAACATACCACAGAGGCCCATGGTGGGCAGTTTGCTTTTTTGTAGCTCTCTGTCTCGATGACCAACATGCCCGTGCTGTGGAACACTGCAGCTTCAGGCCCGCTGGTGTCCGGATCAGATACATGTTGCCGGTGTCCAGGATCTCAAAGCCAAACTTCTTGAACCTCGGCTTGGCGTACCTCGAGTTCACATACAGCTGACAGACAGAAAAGATATGTCAAAATCCTATATGTTGAGGGGTACTGTATTTCCTAATATAAATAGGCCTACAAATACTACTGTGTGTATGGCAAGTTAATTAACATCTCATCACTTTTTAGGCTTAGGATGAACTCTTTCTACTTTACATTGATTCTGTTCGTAGTCAAATTGGTGAATAAAGGCTAGTTAGACCGAGAGAGATAGGAAGAAGATGAAGAAGAGAGATGAAGAAGAGATGAAGAAGAGATAGGAAGAGATTAAGAATAGATAAGAGATGAGGAAAGAGATTAAGAAATAGATAGGAAGAGATGAAGAAGAGAGAAGAAGAGATGAAGAAGAAGATAGGAAGAGATAGAAAATAGATAAGAGAGATAGGAAGAGATTAAGAATAGATAGGAAGAGATTAAGAATAGATGAAGAAGAGATGAAGAAGAGATGGATGGAAGAGATGATAGGAAGAGATGAAGGAACAGACTGACCCTCCTCTGCAGTCTGTTGATGACCAGGTGGTTGGACTTGTGGGTAATGTTCAAAACCACGAGACACAGGTTGGTGAAATTCCACAGCAGCTTTGGATGGAAACAGAAAAACAAATATTCCATATTACTTTTTTATTTTATTTACAAAGGCTAAGAATCTCTAATAAAAAGGGATAAGGTCATATACAACTACTCGACATGTGAATAAATAATGATCATTTCCTGAGAATTTTACATTATATAGGGGTGTAAGACAAGGATGTCCTTTATCACCATATTTATTGCTTATCGCCACTAAAATACTTCTGCAAAGGTACTGTAGCTACAGTATAGGGCCTCACTGTCTGAGGCGGCCATTTTGTGGACACCGGCGTTACAGTTACCTACTGTAAAGTCTATAGATTCATGGCCTCACTTTCTCTGAGGTGGCCATTTTGGGGGCACCAGCGTTACAGTTACCTAATGTACCCTCATCCTCACCGTGTCTGAGTCAGCGGGGCATTCCTGGACCACGATGCTGACGGTCTCGCTGGGCAGCTGGGTCACAATGTAGGAGGTAGCCTTGTAGATGGCCACGCTGTTACCATCAAACGTGATCACGTTCAGGTCGGGGAACCACTGAGCAGCGACCTGGAGGAGACAGGCACACACCAGCAAGAAACAGGACATTATGACTGAGAACCGCCTGACGGGAGGCGTGTGTGTGTGTGTGTGGGTGTGTGTGTGTGTGTGTGTGTGGTGTGTGTGTGTGGTGTGTGTGTGTGGTGTGGTGTGTGTTGTGTGTTGTGTGTGTGTCAGTGGAGGCTGGTGGGTGGAGCTATAGGAGGACGGGCTCATTTTAATGGTTGGAGTGAAATAAATGGAAAGTTATCAAACACATCATACATGTGGAAACATGCGGAACACATGCGGAAACAACTGCGAAACAACATGCGGAAACAACCTGCGGAAACAACTGCGGAAACAACATCGGGAAACAACTGGGAACAACTTGCGGAAACAACCTGCGGAAAACAACCTGGGAACACAACATGCGGAAACAACCTGGCGGAAACAACCTGCGGAAACAACCTGCGGAAAACAACATGCGGAAACAACTGCGGAAACAACATGCGGAAACAACCTGCGGGAAACAACCTGCGGAAACAACGCTGCGGAAACAACCTGCGGAAACAACATGCGGAAACAACCTGCGGAAACAACCTGCGGAAACAACATGCGGAAACAAGATGCGGAAACAACAACATGCGGAAACAAAACATGCGGAAACAACAACATGGCGGAAACAACAACATGCGGAAACAACCTGCGGAACAACCTGGCGGAAACAACCTGCGGAAACAAATGCGGAACAACAACATGCGGAAACACCTGCGGAAAAACCTGCGGAAACAACATGCGGACAACAACATGCGGAAACAACGTCTGCGGAAACAACATGCGGAACAACAATGCGGAAACAACCTGCGGAAACACCTGCAAACAAACATGCGGAAACAACATGCGGAAACACCTGCGGAAACAACGCTGCGGAACAACAACATGCGGAACAACCTGCGGAAACAACATGCGGAAACAACCTGCGGAAACAACGCGGAAACAACCTGGCGGAAACACCTGCGGAAACAACATGCGGAAACAACCTGCGGAAACAACCTGCGGAAACAACCCTGGCGGAAGCAACTCTGCGAAACAACCTGGCGGAACAACAACCTGCGGAACCACCTGCCGGAAAAACACTGCGGGAAACAACATGCGGGGAAACAACCTGCGGAAACAACATGCGGAACAACCCTGCGGAAACAACCTGCGGAAACAACATGCGGAAAACAACTGGGCGGGAAACAACCTGCGGAAAAACCTGCGAAACAACAATGCGGAAACAACCTGCGGAAACAACCTGCGGAAACAACCTGCGATACAACATGCGGAAACAACAACATGCGGAACAACAACATGCGGAAACAACACATGCGGAAACAACAACATGCGGAAACAACCTGCGGAAACAGACCTGCGGAAGACAACATGCGGGAAACAACAACATGCGGAAAGACAACCTGCGGAAACAACATGCGGTAAACAACATTGCGGTAAACACATGCGGAAACAACATGCCGGAAACAACCTGCGGACAACCTGCGGAAACAACATCGGCGGAAAGCACCCCTGCGGAAACAACATGCGGAAACAACATGCGGAAACACATGCCGGAAACAACATGCGGAAAACAACATGCGGAAACCAGACATGCGGAAACCCGGCTCGGAGACAACCTGCGGAAACAACAACATGCGGAAACAACCTGCGGAACACAACATGGCGGAAACAGACCTGCGGAACAACATGCGGAAAACAACCTGCGGAACAACCTGCGGAAACATACAACTGCGGAAACAACCTGCGGAAACAACCTGCGGAAACAACCTGCGGCAAACACGCTGCGGAAACAACCTTGCGGAAACAGACCTGCGGAAACAACCCTGCCGGAACAACCTGCGAAAACCTGCGGAAACAACCTGCGGAAACAACCTGCGGAACCAACAACACTGCGGAACTACAACTGCGGAAACAACATGCGGAAACACCTGCGGAAACAACACTGCGGAAACAACATGCGGAACAACCTGCGGAGAACAAACTGCGGACACAACCTGCGGAAAACAGGCGTGGCGGTAAACAACATGCGGAAGGAACAACCTGCGGAAGACAACCTGGCGGAAACAACTGCGGAAACAACATGTTTGACTCCCTTCTTTTAT
>NW_019945143.1:29092-51824 GCF_002910315.2 Salvelinus sp. IW2-2015
GGGGAGCTGTGTGTGTGTGTGTGTGTGTTGTGCTGTGTGTGTGTGTGTCGTTCGTGTGTGTGTGTACGTGTGTGGCTGTGTGTGTGTGTGTGTGTGTGTGTGGTTGTCAGTGGAGGCTGGTGGGTCGGGCCTATAGAGAGGACAGGCTTCATTTTAATGGTTGCGAGTGAAATACAAATGGAAATGTTATCTCAAACACATCGGATCACATCGTGGAAACCAAACAACTGTGAAACAACTAACCATTGTGTAAACAACAACATGCGTTAAAACAACATGCGTAAACAACAACATGCGTAAACAACAACATTGCGTAAACAACAACATGCGTAAACAACAACATGCGTAAACAACATGTTTTGACTCCCTTCCTTTTAATTCCTTCCAGTCATTACAATGAGCCCATCCTCCCTACAGCTCTCCCACCAGCCTCCACTGGAGTGCGTGTCTACCTACTGTGAATGTGTGTCGGCTAGCAGTTGTCCTCCATGGGCAGTCCCACTGCGGGCAGCACTTGTCCCGTTGACCAGGATGGCGAAGCCAGCAGCCGGACACCAGTTAGGAGGGGTGGAGTTATACAAGACAGTTCTGGGACATGTTGAATCGGACCAGCTGGCCGCTCCACACAGAGGAACTTGGTACAACTCATCTACTGATCTCTGAATAGGGAGGCTGAGACAGGGAAGAACAACAGTTACAACCTGAACAGACTTGACAACGTGTGTATACAGTTACTGAATGAAAAAAAGATTAGATGAAGACATTATGGAGAGTTGAAACCATGTACGAACAAGTAGCTAGAAGACTGCAGCGTTAGTAAATACCGTAATAGGCTGCAGACAACTGAGAGCCTGGACTTTTCAGATAGTTACAATTATTATATATTTTATACAGTATCATATATATAATATACATATGTATTTGATTTAACCTTATTTAATAGTCAAGGTCAATCAGAACAATTCTTATTTACAGATGACTGGCCTTACACCCGCCAAAACCCTTACACTGGACGAGCTGGCAGGACATTGTGCACAGCCTATGGGACTCCAACGATGGCCGGTTGTGTTAATACAGCTTTGGATCGTAACCAGGTGTCTGTAGTGATTGCCTCAAGCATGAGATGCAGTACCTTAGACCGCTGCGCCACTCAGGAGCTCCCATGGAGCCTACGATTTGAGCCCTAATTGAGCCTCCTGAGTGGCGCAGCGGTCTAAGGTACTGCATCTCAGTGCTTGACGCATCACTACAGACACCCTGGTTACGAATCCAAGCTGTATCACAACCGGCCATGATTGGGAGTCCCATAGGGCGGTGCACAATTGTCCCAGCGTCGTCAGGTTAGGGTTGGCCGGTGTAGGCCAGTCACTGTAAATAAAGAATTTGTCTTAACTGACTTGACCTTGTTAAATAAAGGTAAAATCAATACATATATAAATATATATATATATACTGTATAAATATATAATAATTGTAACTATCTGAAAAGTCCAGGCCTCTCAGTCGTCTCAGCCTATTACGGTATTTTACTAACGCTCTGCAGTCTTCTAGCTACTTGTTCGTACATGGTTTCAACTCTCATTAATGTCTTCATCTAATCTTTGTTTTCATTCAGTATACTGTATAACACACGTTGTTCAATCTGTTCAGGTTGTAACTGTTGTTCTTCCCTGTCTCAGCCTCCCTATTCAGAGATCATAGATGAGTGTACCAAGTTCCTCTGTTGTGAGCGGCCAGCTGGTCCGATTCAACATGTCCCAGAACTGTCTGTATAACTCCACCCCTCCTAACTGCGGCCTCGCTCGGCTTCGCCATCCTGGTCAACGGGGACAAGTGCTGCCCGCAGTGGGACTGCCCATGTGAGGACAACTGCTGCCGACACACATTCACAGTAGTAGACACGCACTCCAGTGAGGCTGGTGGGAGGAGCCTGTAGGAGGATGGCTCATTGTAATGACTGGAATGGAATTAAAAGGAAGGGAGTCAAACATGTTGTTTACGCATGTTGTTGTTTACGCATGTTGTTGTTTACGCATGTTGTTGTTTACGCATGTTGTTTGTTTACGCATGTTGTTTACGCATGTTGTTGTTTACACAGTGTTGTTGTTTACACAGGTTGTTGTTTCCACATGTATCATGTGTTTGATAACTTTCCATTTATTTCACTCCAACCATTAAAATGAGCCCGTCCTCCTATAGCTCCACCCACCAGCCTCCACTGACAACACACACACACACACACACACACACACACACACACACACACACACACACACACACACACACACACACACACACACACACACCAGCCTCCCCGTCAGGCTTTCTCAGTCATAATGTCCTGTTTCTTGCTGGTTGTTTCCTGTCTCCCTCAGGTCGCTGCTCAGTGTTCCCCGACCTGAACGTGATCACGTTTGATGGTAACAGCGTGGCCATCTACAAGGCTACCTCCTACATTGTGACCCAGCTGCCAGCGAGACCGTCAGCATCGTGTCCAGGAATGCCCCGCTGACTCAGACACGGTGAGGATGAGGGTACATTAGGTAACTGTAACGCTGGTGCCCCAAAAATGGCCACCTCAGAGAAAGTGAGGCCATGAATCTATAGACTTTACAGTAGGTAACTGTAACGCCGGTGTCCACAAAATGGCCGCCTCAGACAGTGAGGCCCTATACTGTAGCTACAGTACCTTTGCAGAAAGTATTTTAGTGGCGATAAGCAATAAATATGGTGATAAAGGACATCCTTGTCTTACACCCCTATAATAATGTAAAATTCTCAGGAAATGATCATTATTTATTCACATGTCGAGTAGTGTATATATGACTTTTCCCTTTTATTAGAGATTCTTAGCCTTTGTAAATAAAATAAAAAAAGTATATAGGATAATTGTTTTTCTGTTTCCATCCACAAAGCTGCCGTGGAATTTCAACCAACCTTGTCTCGTGGTTTTAGACATTACCCACACAAGTCCCCAACCTGGTCATCAACAGACTGCAGAGGAGGTCAGTCGTTCCATTCACTCTACTTTCCTATCCATCTCTCTTCACTCTTCTTCATCTTATTCTCTCATATCTTACCTTATGCTATTCTTAATCTCTTCTAGATCATACTTCTAAATCACATAGTGTCTTCATCTAGCTTCCTAATCCCTCCTGTCTCATGCCCTTCCCATCATCTTTTCACCATCTAGTCTTCATCTCTTCTTCATCTCTCTTATCCTCCTTCATTTTCTCTTATATTCATCTATTCGTCTCCTATCTATCTAATACTTTAAATCTCCTTACCCATTATCTCTATCACACATCTAATCCTATTCTTAATCTACTTTAACCTTATCTTATCCTATATCTCATTCTTTCATCTCTTCTTCTCATCTCTTCTTATCTCTTATCTCTTTCTTCATCTCTTCTTCATCTCTTCAACATCCCTTCATCTCTCTCGGTCTAACTAGGCCTCTTATTCACCAATTTGACTACGTAACAGACACATGTAAAGTAGAAAGAGTCATCTTAGACCTAAAAGCCTCGAAACGTAGATAATCGTATAACTTGCCTACACACAGTAGTATTTGTAGGCCTATCATACTATTTAGGAATACATAAGTACCCCTCAAAATTATGGATTTGCACAATACTTTTTCTGTCTGTCAGCTGTATGTGAACTCGGATACGCCCAAGCCGAAGGTTCAAGAGAGTTTGGCTTTGAGGATCCTGGACGCCCCACACCGGCACATGTATCTGATCCGACACCAGCGGGCCTGAAGCTGCAGTGGTTCCACAGCGACGGGCATGTTGGTCATCGACCGGACAGAGAGCTACAACAGCAAACTGCCCACCATGGGCCTCTTGTGGTATGTTGTGTAGTTAGAACTTATGGAGGACGTGTTGGTATGGGGTTATGCCAGGACACGGCATGTGGTTTACCAGGACATGTGTATCCATTTGAAGTGGAGTGGTATGGGGTGTTGTAGTGTGGAACCCTATTCCTTCTATATCATACCACTCCTTTTGCCCCGGCCCTGGGGTCAAAGGTATAGTGCACTAGGGATATAGGGTGCATATGACGTACCATAGACCTCACCTGCTAGGCGACATTCAGTTTGAGGTAGGGGCCATAGATTGAGTAGGGTCCATGGATTTGAGTCAGGGGCCATAGATTGAGTAGGGTCCATGGATTGAGTGGGGCCATGGATTGAGTAGGCCATGGATGAGTAGGTGCATAGATTGAGTAAGGTAGGCCATGGACTTGAGTAGGGGCCATGGACTTGAGTAGGGCCATGGAATGAGTAAGGGGCCATGGATTGAGTACGGGCCAAGATATGAGTAGCCCTATATGATATGAGTAGGGCCCATAGATTTGAGTTAGGGCCGCATAGATGAGTAGGCCCATAGATTTGAGTAGGGCCCATAGATTTTGAGTATGGACCCATAGATTGAAGTAGGCCCATAGATTTGAGTAGGGTCCCCATAGATTTGCTAAGGACCCACTAGATTTGCGTAGGGCCTATAGATTTGAGTTAAGCCCATAGATTTAGTAGGCCCATAGATTTTGAGTAGGGCCCATAGATTGATAGGCCCATAGATTGGAGTAGGGCCCATAAGATTGGATAGGGCCACTGATATTGGAGATAGGGCCCATAGATTGGAGAGCTAAGCGTGAACCCATAGATTGGAGTAGGGCCCATAGATTGGAGTAGGGCCCATAGATTGGAGTAGGGCCATAGATTGGAGTAGGGCCCTATAGATTGGTGAGTAGTGTCCTCATAGATTGGAGATAGGGAATCCCATTAGATTGGGAACGCTAGGGACGGCCATAGATTGAGATCGGGACTATAGATTGAGTAGGGCCTATGATGGCATAGGGCAGTAGGGTATAGATTGAGTAGGGGTCCTGAGATGTTTTGTTGAGTGTTTCCAAGGTGATCTTGCCATTCCTGAAATAACTATATGCTGTTCATCTCCCCCTCCACCCTCCCTCCCTCTGGCTTCTGGCCATGGCCTTCTGGTTCCCCGCTCACCCTCCCTCCCTTCTGGCATTCTGTGCCATGGCCTTCTGCGTTCCGCTCACCCTCCTCCCTTCTGGCCTGAGCCTTCTGGTTCCCCGCTCACCCTCCCCCCTTCTGGTCCGAGTGTGCCTTCTGGTGTCCATCCCGCTCACCTCCCTCCCTTTGGCATTCTGGCCATGCCTTCTGGTTCCCCGCTCACCCTCCCTCCCTTCTGGCATTCTGGCCATGGCCTTCTGGTTCCCCGCTCACCCTCCCTCCCCTGGCCCTTCTGGCCCTGGCCTTCTGCGTCCCGCTCACCCTCCCTCCCTTCGCCATGGCCTTCTGGTCCCCGCTCCCCTCCCCCCCTTCTCGCCATGGCCTTCTGGTTCCCTCCACCGCTACCTTCCTCCCTTCTGGCATTCTGGCCATGGCCTTTGCTGTTCCCCGCTCACCCCTCCTCCCTTCTGGCATATCTGGCCATGGCCTTGCCCCCGACGCATGCTCTCTCTCTTTCTCTCTCGCCTCCCCCAATCTGTTCCCCTCAACCGATCACCTCTCTCTCTCTTTCTCTTCCTTGTTCGTCCTGCCCCTATTTCCCCCCCAGGCTGCTGTGATGGAATCCGGCCAACGACCACTGATGCTGTCCAAGATGGGACGACAGTCGGGAGAGCGAGGACCCAGGGTGTTCATCCGACAGCTGGCAGGTCCCCACACCACGAGTTACATCAGCCAACAGCCGGCGCAGAGAAGTCACACCGTTCCACCAGCGACTGTTCCCGTGTATGACCATGCTCCGAAACACCTCCTTCAGCCCTGCCATGCTTTTGTAGGTTCACTGCTTCTCTCTCTCCTCTCGTCATAAGTACACCTCCATCCCAATACAGTACCTCCCATCTCCATATACAGTACCCTCCCATCCCAATAACGTCCTTCACCATCCCTATCCCTCCATCCCAAGAGTACCCTCCATCCCAATACTGTACCCTCCCCATCCCAATACTGTACCACTCCCATCCCTACGCCTTACCCCCATCCCAATATATCCCCTCCCCTCCCATACGGTACACCTCCCATCCCAATAGAGTACCCTCCCACTCCAATAGAGTACCCTTCCATCCCAATAGAGACCCTCCTCATTACCTCCCTCCCATAAGTCAACCCATCCCAATAGAGTACCCTCCCATCCCAATAGAGCTCCCTCTCTCCCATCCCAATAGAGTACCCCTCCATCCCATAATATGCCAAGTACCCCCCCCAACTGAACTCCTCCACTCCCATTAAGTACCCTCCCCAAGTACCCTCCCATCCCAATAAGGTACCCTCCCTCCCAAGATAATTAGTACCCTCCCCTCCAATAGAGTATCGGATCCCCCCCAAAGTAGTAACCCTCCATCCCATAGAGTACCTCCCATCCACTCACATTATTAAACATAAAACAAAAAAGGTGATGTGTGATTTGTTGTAATGTACCCAGACCTCCCAGTACGTTCTGTGAGGTGTGGGTATCGGGTGAGCGTCCACCCACCCCTCGTTGTAGCCTTGGCTGCCTACGTGGCGTCTTGTCACAAGTTCAACGTCTGCATGGAGTGGAGGAGCCCGACTACTGTCGTAAGGACTGGCTGTATTCTACTGTACTAACGGTCAACATGGCTCCAAAGCACAGACACATGAAGCCATACACTTACACTATAAGTGTTTTCCTTGCAGTCTTCCAGTCAAAAACTATAATGTTTTCGTCAGTCAAAACACAAAATCCTCAAACTATAATGTTTTCCTGTCCAGTCAAAACACTAATGTTTTCCTGTCAGTCAAAACACTTACACCTATAATATTTTTCCTGTCAGTCAAAACACATTATATGTTTTCCTGTCAGTCAAAAACCTTACACTTATAATATTTTCCTGTCAGTCCAAAACACTATAATGTTTTAAGTTCAGTCAAATACACTACACTATAATGTTTCCTGTCAGTCAAAACACTATAATGTTATAATCGTCAAATACACTTAACTATAATGTTTCCATATATATATATAATATTATAGGCAAGTCAGTTAAGAACATTCTTATTTAACAATGACGGCATACCGGGGAACAGTGGGTTAACGGCCTTGTTCACGGGCGGAACGACAGATTTTTACCTTGTCAGCTCGGGGATTCGACCCAGCAACCTTTAGGCTACCTGCCGCCCCACTTACAGGATAACGTTTTCCATGTCAGTTCAACACACTTACAGTATATGTTTTATGTCAGTCAATGTCATTGTGTAAAGCAAAAGACAAAGTTCTGCATTATGGACATGATATATTGAATCAAAGCTCTGCGCCTGTCGTGGTTCTGATCACGTTTATGAACAGTTTAAAACAGTGTTTGTCTTACCTCTCTCCTCTCCCAGCCTTCATGTTGTCCAGACCAGCTGCGTTACCAGGCCTGTCTGCCGACCTGTATCAGCCCAGTCCTGCTTCAACCATCGACTTTGACCACGACCCTGAGCAGTGTACAGGCCTGAACCAGCAGGGATGTGTGCGTTGTCCTTGAGGCCCACTCTCTGCTCCATCGACCCGTACTCTGCCCTCTGCAATCCCCCCTGAGAAAGTGTGCGTAAGGCTTCACTGATCATATCCTCCGCTCATCAACACAGACAACTCAAATGAACACTGGTCAACATTTCCGTATGATATCAAATCACTCCGCGTCCGGCCTGGTCTTTAGTGGAATAGACTTATTTGTAAGTCACACTGATAATAACATCTGAGGTCTAGTGGCATGTTACACTTCAATACATTGTTGATCTGTGTGTGTGTCCTCGCAGCCTGTACGGAAGGTCGGGGTACCCCGTGCTCCTGGCGAGTTGTGGAACGGCGTCTAAAGGATGGCTGGTAATGTATCGCTGTGACAACGGACAATAATCGTTCCCGTGGAAGTATTAACTGCTTCCGTCGGCCTAGCCCGCTCTGCGCAGGGCCGGGGAATTGGCTTCATCAGTCTGTGCAGACGATACCTCCTGCTTGCCCACGGAAAGCCTGCGGTAAGAAACTGGCACATTACTACAGGTACCTGTACAATTCCAAGTTTAGGTTAACCTAAACATAGTTGGTTCAACCAATAACTTAAACAGTGGTGGAAAAAGTACTCGATTAAAATACTTGAGTAAAGTAAAGATACTTAATGTCAAAAAAAAAAGTCACCCAGTTAAAATACTACTTGAGTAAATGTCTAAAAGTATTTGGTTTTAAATATCTTAAAAATCATAAGTTTATGTAATTTGCTAAAATAATAACTTAAGTTTCAAAAGTTAAAAGCTATGAATAATTAAAAAATTCCTTTATATTAAGCAAACCAGAAGGCACAATTCTCATGTTTTTTTGGTTTATTGAACGAATAGCCAGGTCACAGCTAACCTTCAAGACATTCATTTACAACAAAGCAATTTGTGTTTTAGTGAGTCACGGTCAGATCAGAGGGCAGTAGGGAATGACCAGGGACTTTCCTGTTTAGTGAGATCGGTCGAAGATCAGAGGCATGTTAGGGATGACCAGGGATGTCCTCTGTTTAGTGAGTCGGGTCAGAATACAGAGGCGAGTAGGGATGACACTAAGGGAAGTTCTCTGTTTAGTGAGTAGTCGGTCATGATCAAGAGCAGTAAGGCGATGGACCATCGCGGACGTTCTCTGTTTAGTGAGTCGGTTCAGGATCAGAGGCAGTAGGGATGACCGCCGGAAGCTCTGTTTAGTGAGTCGGTCAGATAAAGGCAGTAGGGAATGACCAGGGACGTCTCTGTTTAGTGAGTCGGTCAATCAGAGGGCAGTAGGGAGTATGACCAGGGGAATGTTCTACTGTCTTCATGAGTTCGGTCGAATCAGATGGGCAGTAGGATGACAGGGAAGTCCTCTGTTTAGTGAGTCGTGTCAGACATCAGAGGGCAGTAGGGATGACCCAGGATTCTCCTGTTTAGTAGTCGGTAGGATCAGAGGCCAGTCTAGGGGATGAACCAGGGACGGTTCTCTGTTTAGTGAGCTCGGTCAGATCATAGGCAGTAGGCCGTGATGACCAGGGCACGTCTCTGTTTAAGTGAAGTCGGTCGTATCAGAGGCAGTAGGGATGACCCAGGAAGTTTCTGTTTAGTGAGTTTCGGTCGGATCAGACGGCAGTAGGGATTGAGCAGGGACGTTCTCTGTTTAGTGAGTCTCCAATCAGGGCAGTAGGGATGTACAAGGGAAGTTCTCTGTTTAGTGAGCGGTCGATTCAGAGGCAGTAAGGGCATGACCAGGGAGTTCTCTGTTTAGTCGGAGTCGGGTAGATCAGTAGGCAGTAGGCCTGAGCGGACTTCTTCTGTTGTGAGCGTAGATCAGATGTGCTATATGGATGCTGGATTCGTTAGTAAAGTAGTCGGTCAGATCAGAGGCAGTAGGTGGATTGAATACTAGAGGACGTCTGTTTTAGTGAGTCGGTCAGATCAGAGGCAGTAGGGACTGACCAGGGACGTTCTCTGTTTAGGTGAGTCGGCTCAGATCAGATGGCCAGTAGGGACGACCAGGGACGTCTCTGTTTTAGTGAGTCGGTCAGATCAGAGGCTGAGCGGACGACCAGGACGTTCTCTGTTATTAGTGAAGTCGTCAGAATCAGAGGCAGTAGGACTTGACCATGGGTCTCTTGTTTAGTGAGTCGGTCAGTATCAGAAGGCAGTATGGATGCCGGGACGTTCTCTGTTTCAGTGTCATGTCGTCAGAATCAGTAGGCCAGTGAAGGTGTTATGAGCAGGGACGTTCTCTGTGTTAGTGAGTCTGGGGGGGGTTGTCTTGGTCAGATCAGAAGGCAGTAGGAATGAGCCGGGACGTTCTCTGTTTAGTGAGTCGGTCAGATCCAGAGGCAGTAGGGAATGACCAGGGACGTTCGTGATCGGTCGATGGTGATGCAGGCAGTCTGTATGAGTCGGTCAGATCAGAGGCAGTAGGGGTACCAGGGACGTTCTCTGTTTAGTGAGTCAGGTCAGCACAGAGGCAGTAGGATGACCAGGGACGTCTCTGTTAGTGAGTCGGTCAGATCAAGAGGCACGTAGGATGACCAGGGGAGTTCTCTGTTTAGTTGAGTCGTCAGATCAGATGCAGTTAGGGATGAGCAGCGGACGTTCTCTGTTTTTAGTGAGTCGGTCAGATCAGAGGGCAGTAGGGTATGAGCAGGGAGTTCGTCTGTTATTTAGTGAGTCGGTAGATTCAGAGGCAGTAGGGTAATGCAGGGCGTTCCTCTGTGTTAGTGAGTCGGTATAGACGAAGATGACCAGAGGCAGCTCCGTTTGTAGGGAATGAGCATAGGATGACAGGGACGTTCTCTGTTTAGTGAGTCCGGTCAGATCAGGAGCAGTAGGGATGAGCAGGGACGTCTCTGTTTAGTGAGTCGGTCAGCCTCAGGGGCAGTAAGGGATGAGCAGGGACGTTCTCTGTTTAGTGAGTCTGGTTCCAGATCAGATGAGCAGTAGGCGTATGAACCAGGGACGTCTCTGTTTAGTGGAAGTCGGTCAGTATCAGACGGCAGTAGGGATGACCAGTTGACGTTCTCCTTTTAGTGAGTCGGTCAGAGTCAGAGGCAGTAGGAGACCAGGACTGTTCTCTGTTTTAGTGAGTTCGGTCAGATCAGAGGCGTAGGGATGACCAGGGACGTTCTCTGTTTAGTGAGTCGGTCAGATCTCAGAAGGCGAGGTCGGGAGTCTGTGTAGTGATCCGTCGACAGCATAGCGTCGACGTTCTCTGTTTAGTGAGTCGGTCAAGATCAGAGGCAGTTAGGGATGACCAGGGACGTTCTCTGTTTAGTGAGTCGGTCCAGATCAAGAGGCAGTAGGGATGACAGGACGGTTCTCTGTTTAGTGGTGGATCAGATCAGATGGCAGTAGGATGACAGGGACGTTCTCTGTTTTAGTGAGTCGGTCAGATCAGAGGCAGTAAGGGATGAGCACGGGACGTTCCTCTGTTTAAGTGTGAGTCGGTCAGATCAGAGCAGTAGGATGACAGGCACGTGTCTCTGTTTAGTGAGTCCGGTCAATCAGAGCAGTAGGGTCAGGCGTTTCTCAGTCATAATGTCCTGTTTCTTGCTGGTGTTGTCCTGTCTCCTCCAGGTCGCTGCTCAGTGTTCCCCGACCTGAACGTGATCACGTTTGATGGTAACAGCGTGGCCATCTACAAGGCTACCTCCTACATTGTGACCCAGCTGCCCAGCGAGACCGTCAGCATCGTGGTCCAGGAATGCCCCGCTGACTCAGACACGGTGAGGATGAGGGTACATTAGGTAACTGTAACGCTGGTGCCCCCAAAATGGCCACCTCAGAGAAAGTGAGGCCATGAATCTATAGACTTTACAGTAGGTAACTGTAACGCCGGTGTCCACAAAATGGCCGCCTCAGACAGTGAGGCCCTATACTGTAGCTACAGTACCTTTGCAGAAAGTATTTTAGTGGCGATAAGCAATAAATATGGTGATAAAGGACATCCTTGTCTTACACCCCTATATAATGTAAAATTCTCAGGAAATGATCATTATTTATTCACATGTCGAGTAGTTGTATATGACYTTTWTCCCTTTTATTAGAGATTCTTAGCCTTTGTAAATAAAATAAAAAAGTAATATGGAATATTTGTTTTTCTGTTTCCATCCAAAGCTGCTGTGGAATTTCACCAACCTGTGTCTCGTGGTTTTGAACATTACCCACAAGTCCAACCACCTGGTCATCAACAGACTGCAGAGGAGGGTCAGTCTGTTCCTTCATCTCTTCCTATCCATCTCTTCTTCATCTCTTCTTCATCTATTCTTAATCTCTTCCTATCTATTCTTAATCTCTTCCTATCTCTTCTTAATCTATTCTTCATCTCTTCCTATCTCTTCTTCATCTCTTCCTATCTCTTCTTCATCTCTTCTTCATCTCTTCTTCATCTCTTCTTCATCTCTTCTTCATCTCTTCTTCATCTATTCTTCATCTATTCTTAATCTCTTCCTATCTCTTATCTATTCTTAATCTCTTCCTATCTCTTCCTATCTCTTCTTCATCTCTTCTTCATCTCTTCTTATCTCTTATCTCTTCTTCATCTCTTCTTCATCTCTTCATCTCTTCCTATCTCTCTCGGTCTAACTAGCCCTTTATTCACCAATTTGACTACGAACAGAATCAATGTAAAGTAGAAAGAGTTCATCCTAGACCTAAAAAGTGATGAGATGTTAATTAACTTGCCATACACACAGTAGTATTTGTAGGCCTATTTATATTAGGAAATACAGTACCCCTCAACATATAGGATTTTGACATATCTTTTCTGTCTGTCAGCTGTATGTGAACTCGAGGTACGCCAAGCCGAGGTTCAAGAAGTTTGGCTTTGAGATCCTGGACACCGGCAACATGTATCTGATCCGGACACCAGCGGGCCTGAAGCTGCAGTGGTTCCACAGCACGGGCATGTTGGTCATCGAGACAGAGAGCTACAACAGCAAACTGCCCACCATGGGCCTCTGTGGTATGTTGTGTAGTTAGAACTTATGAGGACGTTTTGGTATGGGGTTTACCAGGACACTGGCATGTGGTTTACCAGGACACTGGTATCCATTTGAAGTGGAGTGGTATGGAGGCTGGTTGTAGTGTGGAACCCTATTCCCTATTCTATACCACTCCTTTTGCCCCGGCCCTGGGGTCAAAGGTAGTGCACTAGGATAGGGTGCCATATGGGACGTACCATAGGACCTCACTTGCTATAGCCATTCAGGTGATAGGGGCCATAGATTGGTAGGGTCCATGGATTTGAGTAGGGGCCATGATTGAGTAGGGTCCCATGGATTGAGTAGGGCATGGATTGAGTAGGGGCCATGGATTAGAGGCATGATTGAGTAGGGCCAATGGATGAAGTAGGGGCCAAATGGATTGAGTAGGGCCATGGATTGAGTAGGGGCCATGGATTGATGTAGGGGCCATAGATTGTGAGTAGCGCGCATGATTGAGTAGGGCCATAGATTTGAGTAGGGCCCATAGATTTAGAGCCTAGAAGTAGGGCCCATAAGATTGAGTAGGGCCCATAGATTTTGAGTAGGGCCCATAGCATTTGAGTAGGGCCCATAGATTTGAGTAGGGCCCATACGATTTGAGTAGGACCCATAGATTTGCGGTAAGGCCTATAGTAGTTCTGAGTAGCAGCCATCAGATTTAGTAGGCCCATAGATTTTGAGTAGGGCCCATAGATTTGAGTAGGCCCATGATTGGAGATGGCCCATAGATTGGAGTAGGGCCCATAAGATTGGATAGGCCCATAGATGATAGGGCCCAGATTAGGGCCCTAGATTGGAGTAGGGCCATAAGTGGAGTAGGGCCCATAGATGTGGAGTAGGGCCCATAGATTGGAGGTAGGGCCCTATAGATTGAGTAGGCCTATAGATTGGAGTAGGGCCTATAGATTGGAGTAGGGCCTATAGATTGGAGTAGGGCCTATAGATTGAGTAGGGCCTATAGATTGGAGTAGGCGCCATAGATTGAGTAGGGCCTATAGATTGAGTAGGGGTCCTGAGAGTTGTGGATGTTTCCAAGTGATCTTGCCATTCCTGAACATAATAATGCTGTTTCATCTCCCCCGCTCACCCTCCCTCCCTTCTGGCATTCTGGCCATGGCCTTCTGGTTTCCCGCTCACCCTCCCTCCCTTCTGGCATTCTGGCATGGCCTTCGTCCCGCTCCCCCCCCTTCTGGCCATGGCCTTCTGGTTCCCCGCTCACCCTCCCTCCCTTCTGGGCCATGGCCTTCTCTGCGTCCCCGCTCACCCTCCTCCCTTCTGCTTCTGCCATGGCCTTCCTGGTTCCCCGCCCACCCTCCCTCCCTTTGGCATTCTGGCCATGGCCTTCTGGTTCCCCGCTCAACCCTCCCTCCCTTCTGCGCATTCGCCATGGCCTTCTGGTGCCCCGCCACCCTTCCCTCCCTTCTGGCCATGGCCTTCGGTCCCCACGCTCACCTCCCTCCCTTCTCCTGGCCACTGGCCTTCTGGTTCCCCGCTACCCTCCCTCCCTTTTGACATTTCTGGCCATGGCTTCCTGGTTCCCACGCTCACCCTCCCCTCGCTTCTGGCATATCTGGCCATGGCCTTGCCCCCGACCGCATCGCTCTCTCTTCTACTCTCCGCCTCCCCCAATTCTGTTCCCACTCAATCCGATCACTCTCTTCTCTCTCTTTCTCTCACTTGTTCTCTCTCCCTATTTCCCCCCCAGGCTGCTGTGATGGTAACCCGGCCAACGACCTGATGCTGTACCAATGGGCACGACAGTCGGGGAGAGCGAGGACCCAGCGGTGGTTCATCGACAGCTGCCAGTCCTCAACACCAACGAGTTTACATCAGCCACAGCCGGCGCAGAGAAGTCAACTGTTCCACCAGCGACTGTTCCCAGTGTATGACCATGCTCCGAAACACCTCCTTCAGCCCTGCCATGCTTTTGTAGGTTCACTGCTTCTCTCTCTCCCTCGTCATACAGTACCTCCCATCCCAATACAGTACCCTCCCATCCCAATACAGTACCCTCCCATCCCAATAGAGTACCCTCCCATCCCAATAGAGTACCCTCCCATCCCAATAGAGTACCCTCCCATCCCAATACTGTACCCTCCCATCCCAGATACTGTACCCTCCTCATACCCAATACGTACCCTCCATCCCAATACTGTACCTCCCCATCCCAATACTGTACCCTCCATTCCCAATTAGAAGTACCCTCCATCCCAATAAGTACCCCTCCCATCCAATAGAGTACCCTCCCATCCCAATAGAGTACCCCTCCCATCCAATACGAGTACCCTCCCATCCCAATAGAGTACCTTCCCATCCCAATAGAGTAGCCTACCCATCCCATAGAGTACCCTCCCAGTCCCAATCTAGAGCACCCTCCCATCCAATACCTGTACCCTCCCATCCAAATAGGTATCCCATGAGTACCCTCTCCATCCCAAAGAGTACCCTCCATCCCAAATAGAGTACCCTCCCATCCCAAAGAGTACTCCCACCAAAGATACTCCCATCCAATAGAGTACCCTCCCATCCAATTAAGGTTACCCTCCATCCATATACAGCACTGTAGATGTGTTTAAACATAAAACAAAAAAGGTGATGTTTGTATTTGTTGTAATGTACGAGGTTCCTCCCAGTGCGTTCCTGTGAGGTGTGGTACGTGGACGCGGAAGACGTCAACAACCCGTGTGTAGCGTGGCTGCCTACGTGGCGTCTTGTCACAAGTTCACGTCTAGCATGGAGTGGAGGAGCCCAGACTACTGGTCGTAAGGACTGGGCTGTATTCTACTGTACTAACGGTTCAAACATGGCTTCCAAAGCACAGACACATGAAGCCATACACTTACACTTAATGTTTTCCTGTCAGTTCAAAAACATAATATTTTTCCTGTCAGTCAAAAACTATATAATGTTTTCCTGTCAGTCAAAACACTATATGTTTTCCTGTCCAGTCAATAACACTTCTAATGTTTTCCTGTCAGTCAAAACACTATAATGTTTTTCCTGTCAGTCCAAGACACACTTACACTATAATATTTTCCTGTCAGTCCAAAAGCACCATATATGCTTGTTTCCTGTTCAGTCAAAAACACTTACACTATAATATTTTCCTGTCAGTCAAAAACACTATAATGTTTTAATGTCAAGTCCAATTACAAAGCCTTACACTATAATGTTTTCCTGTCATTCAAAACACTATAATGTTATATATGTCATGAATACATACTTTACATTATAATGTTCCATCTATAATTATAATATTATAGGCAAGTCAGTTAAGAACAAATCTAATTCTAACAATGACGGCATACCGGGGAACAGTGGGTTAACGGCCTTGTTCACGGGCGAACGACAGATTTTTACCTGTCAGCTCGGGGATTCGAGCGCCAGCAACTCTTAGGCTACCTGCGCCCCACTTACACGTATAACGTTTCCGATGTCAGTCAACCACTACAGTATAATGTTTTAATGTCAGTCAATGTCAATTGTGTAAAGCAAAAGACACAAGTCTGCATTATGGACATAATAATATTGGAATCAAGCTCTTGCCGCCTGTCGTGGTTCTGATCCACGTTTATGCAACAGTTTAAAACAGTGTTGTCTCACCTCTCTCCTCTCCCAGCTTTCATGTGTCCAGACCAGCTACGTTACCAGGCCTGTCTGCCGACCTGTACAGCCCAGTCCTGCTCCAACCATGACTTTGACCACGACCCTGAGCAGTGTACAGGCCTGACAGAGGGATGTGTCTGTCCTGAGGGCACTCTGCTCCATCGACCCTACTCTGCCCTCTGAATCCCCCTGAGAAGTGTGGTAAGCCTTCACTGCTCAACCTCCGCCATCACACAGACAATCAAATGAACACTGGTCAACATTCGTATGATACAAAACACCCGGTCCGGCCTGGTCTTTAGTGGAATAGACTTATTGTAAGTCACACTGAGTAATAACATCTGAGTAATGCATGTTACACTTCAATACATTGTTATTGTGTGTGTCTCGCAGCCTGTACGGACGTTCGGGTGTACCCCGTGCTCCTGGCGAGGTGTGGAAGGCGTCTAAAGATGGCTGCTGTATGTATCGCTGTGACAACGACAATATCGTTCCCGTGGAGTATAACTGCTCCGCCGTGCCTCAGCCGCTCTGCCGCAGGGCCGGGGAAGTGGTCATCAGTCTGCAGACGAACCTCCTGCTGCCCACAGAAAGCCTGCGGTAAGAAACTGGCACATTACTACAGACACTGTACAATTCAAGTTAGGTAACCTGAAACATAGTTGGTTAACCAAATAACTTAAAACAGTGGTGGAAAAAGTACTTGATTTAAATACTGAGTAAAAGTAAAGATCCTTAATAGTAAAAAAAAAAAGTCACCCAGTAAAATACTACTTGAGTAAAAGTCTAAAAGTATTTGGTTTTAAATATACTTAAAAATCATAAGTTTATGTATTTGCTAAAATATACTTAAGTATCAAAAGAAAGCATGAAAATTAAAAATTCCTTATATTAAGCAAACCAGAGGCACAATTTAATGTTTTTTTGTTATTGACGAATACCAGGGTCAACTAACACTCAGACATCATTTAAAACAAAGCATTTGTGTTTAGTGAGTCGGTCAGATCAGAGGCATAGGGATCCAGGGACGTTCTCTGTTTAGGTGAGTCGGTCAGATCAGAGGCAGTTAGCGGATGACCAGGGATGTCCTCTGTTTAGTGGAGTCGGTCAGATCAGAGGCAGTAGGGATGACAACCAAGGGAAGTTCTCTGTTTAGGATAGTCGGTCATGCATCAGAGGCAGTAAGGGATGACCGGGACGTTCTCTGTTTAGTGAGTCGGTCAGATCAGAGGCAGTAGGGAATGACCCGGAAGTTCTCTGTTTAGTGAGTCGGTCAGATCAGAGGCAGTAGGGATGACCAGGGACGTTCTCTGTTTAGTGAGTCGGTCAATCAGAGGCAGTAGGGATGACCAGGGAAGTTCTCTGTTTATGAGGTCGGTCGAATCAAGAGGCAGTAGGGATGACAGGGAACGTCTTGTTTAGTGAGTCGGTCAACATCAGAGGCAGTAGGGACTGACCAGGACGTTTCCTGTTTAGTGAGTCGGTCAGATCAAGAGGCTAGGGATGACCAGGGACGTTTCTGTTTAGTGAGTCGGTCAGATCAGAGGCAGTAGGGATGACCGGGACGTTCTCTTGTTTTAAGTGAGTCGGTCGATCAGAGGCAGTAGGGATGACCAGGAGTTTCTGTTTAGTGATCGGTCAGATCAGAGGCAGTAGGGATGAGCAGGACGTTCTCTGTTTAGTGAGTCCTCCAATTCAGGGCAGTAGGGATGACAGAGGGCGTTCTCTGTTTAGTGAGTCGGTCGATCAGAGGCAGTAGGGATGACCAGGGAAGTTCTCTGTTTAGTGAGTCGGGTCAGATCAGAGGCAGTAGGGTGAGCAGGGACGTTCTCTGTTTAGGTGAGTCGGTCAGATCAGAGGCAGTAGGGATGACAGGACGTTCTCTGTTTAGTGAGCCGGTCAGATCAGAGCAGAGGGATGACCAGGGATCGTTCTCTGTTAGTGAGTCGGTCAGATCAGAGGCAGTTAGGGACGACCAGGACGTTCTCTGTTTAGTGAGTCGGTCAAAGTATCAGAGCGGCACGACCGGACGTCTTTTTAGTGAGTCAGTCAGATCAGAGCAGTAGACGCGCTCTCTGTTTAGTGAGTCGGTTCAGATCAGAGGCCAGTAGGGAGACCAGGGAATCGTTCTTTCTGTTTAGTGAGTCGTCAGATCAGGCAGAGTATCAGGCGTTCGGTAGGAGTGTCAGCATCAGCAGGAGCAGGGACGTTCTTTTTTAAGTGAGTCTGGTCAGATCAGAGGCATGTAGGATGATGCCCAGGGACGTTCTCTGTGTTGTGAGTCGGTCCAGAATCAGCGGCAGTAGGATGACCAGGCAGCGTTCTCTGTTTAGTGAGTCGGTCAGATCAGAGGCAGTAGGGATGACCAGGGACGTTCTCTGTTTAGTGAGTCGGTCAGATCAGAGGCAGTAGGGATGACCAGGGACGTTCTCTGTTTAGTGAGTCGGTCAGATCAGAGGGCAGTAGGGATGACCAGGGACGTTCTCTGTTTAGTGAGTTCGGTCAGATCAGAGGCAGTAGGGGATGACAGGGACGTTCTCTGTTTAGTGAGTCGGTCAGATCAGAGGCAGTAGGTGAGCAGGACGTTCTCTGTTTTAGTGAGTCGGTCAGATCAGAGGCAGTAGGGATGAGCAGGGACGTTCTCTGTTTAGTGAGTCGGTCAGATCAGAGGCAGTAGGGATGACAGGGACGTTCTCCTGTTTAGTGAGTCGGTCCAGATCAGAGGCAGTAGGGATGACAGGGACGTTCTCTGTTTAGTGGAGTCGTCAGATCAGAGGCAGTAGGGATGAGCAGGGACGTTCTCTGTTTATGAGTCCGGTCAGTCAGAGGCAGTAGGGATGAGCAGGGACGTTCTCTGTTTAGTGAGTCGGTCAGATCAGAAGCAGTAGGGATGACCAGGGACGTTCTCTGTTTAGTGAGTCGGTCAGATCAGAGGCAGTAGGGATGACCAGGGACGTTCTCTGTTTAGTGAGTCGGGTCAGATCAGAGGCAGTAGGGATGACCCAGGGACGTTCTCTGTTTAGTGAGTCGGTCAGATCAGAGCAGTAGGGATGACCAGGGAGTTCTCTGTTTAGTGAGTCGGTCAGATCAGAAGGCAGTAGGGATGACCAGGGACGTTCTCTGTTTAGTGAGTCCGGTCAGATCAGAGGCAGTAGGGATGACCAGGGACGTTCTCTGTTTTAGTGAGTCGGTCAGATCAGAGGCAGTAGGATGACCAGGGACGTCTCTGTTTAGTGAGTCGGTCAGATCAAGAGGCAGTAGGGATGAGCAGGGACGTTCTCTGTTTAGTGAGTCGGTCAGATCAGAGGGCAGTAGGGATGACCAGGGACGTTCTCTGTTTAGTGAGTCGGTCAGATCAGAGGCAGTAGGGATGAGCCAGGGACGTTTCCTCTGTTTAGTGAGTCGGTCAGATCAGAGGCAGTAGGATGAGCAGGGACGTTCTCTGTTTAGTGAGTCGGTTCAGATCAGAGGCAGTAGGGATGACCAGGGACGTTTTCTGTTTAGTGAGTCGGTCAGAATCAGAGCAGTAGGGATTGAGAGGGAGCGTCTCTGTTTAGTGAGTCGGTACAGATCAGAGGCAGTAGGGATGACCGGACGTTCTCTGTTTAGTGAGTCGGTCAATCAGAGGCAAGTAGGGATGACCAGGGACGTTCTTTGTTTATGTGAGTGTCGGTCAGATCAGAGGCAGTAGGGATTGACCAGGGAAGTTCTCTGTTTAGTGAGTCCGGTTCAAGATCAGAGGCAGTAGGGATGACCAGGGACGTTCTCTGTTTAGTGAGTCGGTCAGATCAGAGGCAGTAGGGATGACCAGGGAAGTTTCTCTGTTTAGTGAGTCTGTCAGATCAGAGGCAGTAGGGATGACCAGGGACGTTCTCTGTTTAGTGAGTCGGTCAGATCAGAGGCAGTAGGGATGACCAGGGACGTTCTCTGTTTAGTGAAGTCCGGTCAGATCAGAGGCAGTAGGGATGACCGAGGGAAGTTCTCTGTTTAGTGAGTCGGTCAGATCAGAGGCAGTAGGGATGGACCAGGGACGTTCTCTGTTTAGGTGAGTCGTCAGATCAGAGGCAGTAGGGATGAGCAGGGACGTTCTCTGTTTAGTGAGTCAGGCTCAGATCAGAGGCAGTAGGGATGACCAGGGACGTTCTCTGTTTAGTGAGTCGGTCAGATCAGAGCAGTAGGATGAGCAGGGACGTTCTCTGTTTAGTCGAGTCGGTCAGATCAGAGGCAGTAGGGATGACCAGGGACGTTCTCTGTTTAGTGAGTCGGTCAGATCAGAGGCAGTAGGGATGACCAGGGACGTTTCTCTGTTTAGTGAGTCGTGTCAGATCAGAGGCAGTAGGGATGACCAGGGAAGTTTCTCTGTTTAGTGAGTCGGTCAGATCAGAGGCAGTAGGGATGACCAGGACGTTCTCTGTTTAGTGAGTCGTCAAATCAGAGGCAGTAGGCGATGACCAGGGAAGTTCTCTGTTTAGTGAGTCTGTCAGATCAGAGAGCAGTAGGGATGACCAGGACGTTCTCTGTTTAGTGAGTCGGTCAGATCAGGAGGCAGTAGGGATGACCAGGGAGTTCTCTGTTTAGTGAGTCTGGTCAGATTCAGAGGCAGTAGGGATGACCAGGGAAGGTTCTCTGTTTAGTGAGTCGGTCAGATCAGAGCAGTAGGGATGACCAGGGACGTTCTCTGTTAGTGAGTCGTCAGATCAGAGGCAGTGAGGATGACCAGGGACGTTCTCGTTTAGTGAGTCGGTCAGATCAGAGGCAGTAGGATGACCAGGGACGTTCTCTGTTTAGTGAGTCCGGTCAGATCAGAGGCAGTAGGATGACCAGGGACGTTCTCTGTTTCGTGAGTCGGTTTCAGATCAGAGGCAGTAGGGATGACCAGGGAAAGTTTCTCTTGATAAGTGTGCAAATTGGACCATTTTCTGTACTGCTATAGCAGAAAATATAATATAATATAATGAATGCTTTTGGGTGTTGGTGAAAATGTAAATAAAAAATTACATAATTCCATGAATTATTTTAAAATTTAACTAGGCAAGTCAGTTGAGAAAAAAATATTATTTATAATGACGGCCTACACCGGCCAAACCTGGGTCAATTGTGCACCGCCCTATGGGACAATTACTGCCGGTTGTGATACAGCCTGGATTTGAACCAGGGTGTCTATAGTGACGCCTCTACCACTGAGATGCAGTGCCACTCGGGAGCCCAAATAAAAAATTCTATMAAAAGTTAAATAAAGTACAGATACCCCCAAAAACGACTTAAGTAGTACTTTAAAGTATTTTTACTTAAGTGCTTTACACCAATGACTTGAACCAACTTAAAAAAGTCAGCTGCTGTCCTAGGAAAGCCTGCAGTAAGACACTGAGTTAAAACCGTATCTTACGGCAAAAAAGAGCTTCTGGACATCAGGACAGCGATCACTCACCTCGGATTAGACAAAGAGTTTTTCTTCAACAAGCAGGACGCACAGGACATTCTCCGAACACCCGACAAGGCCAACATCCCAGTTATTAGCAAGAGGAAGAGACGCAGGTACAGAGGACACAGAGCGGGGTGCCTCATAAGGATCCGCAGAAGGCGAGTGGGAAAGCTGCCGTTACCGTCAATATTACTCGCAAACATGCAATCATTGGACAATAAATTAGACGAGATACGATCACGAATATCCTACCAACATCAAAAACTGTAATATCTTATATTTCACGGAATCATGGCTGAATGACGACATGGATATTCAGCTAGCGGGATATACGCTGCACCGGCAAGATAGAACAGCACACTCCGGTAAGACGAGGGGGGGGTCTGAATATTTGTCAACAACAGCTGGTGCACGAAATCTAAGGAAGTCTCTAGATTTTGCTCGCCTGAAGTAGACTATCTTGTGATGAAATGCAGACCACACTACTTGCCTAGAGTTTTCAGCTATACTTTTTATGGCTGTTTATTTACCACCACAGACGGATGCTGGCACTAAGACCGCACTCAGTGGCCGGAGACTTTAATGCAGGGAWACTTAAATCAGTTCTACCTMATTTCTATCAACATGTCAAATGTGCAACCAGAGAGAAAAAAATGATAGATCACCGGTGCTCCACAGAGACGCATACAAAGCTCTCCCTCGCCCTCCATTTGGTAAATCCGACCACAATTATATCCTCCTGATTCCTGCTTACAAGCAAAAAGTAAAGCAGGAAACACCAGTGACTCGGTCTATTAAAAAAAAAAAGGTCAGATGAAGCAGATGCTAAACTACAGGACTGTTTTGCTAGCACAGACTGGAATAGCGGTGAGGGTAGGTAGCAGCACATCTGCCCCGCTGATCCTCAACACTGGAGCCCCCCAGGGGTGCGTGCTCAGTCCCCTCCTGTACTCCTTGTTCACCCACGACTGCATGGCCAGGCACGACTCCAACACCATCATTAAGTTTGCAGATGACACACCACTACAGGCCCCGTCAATGAGAATGGGGGCGTGCTCGGTCCTCTTTTCCTGTAGTCTACAATCATCTCCTTTGTCTTGATCACCTTGAGAGAGACGTTGTTGTCCTGGCACCACCCGGCCAGGTCTCTGACCTCCTCCTGTAGGCGGTCTCATCATTGTCAGTGATCAGGCCTACCAA
>NW_019945144.1:0-31898 GCF_002910315.2 Salvelinus sp. IW2-2015
GACATAATGACAATTCTAAAAATCTCACCTCAGTATTAATAAAACAAAGTTGATCTCAATATCCAAAGTGTTGAGAGATAAAGAAGCTAGAATTTTATACACATTTTTCCTGCAGAGTGATCAGAGGATAGGGTACTTTCAGTATGTACAGTGCCAAAGGAAGGCCAGCATAGATTCACTAGTCTTTGTACAGAGGCATAACTTGACGTTGATCTAGCACCTGAACAAAAAAATATAAACGCAATATTTTACTGATTACAGTACAATAAAGGAAATCAGACGCTCGAAGGTGAAATTAATAATCAATTAGGCACTATAATCTATTGAATTTCACATGATTGGAATAACAAAGAATATAGCGATGCTGCGCTAGTCAAGAGGTACACTATTATCCACGAAGTATGGGACACCGCAAGTCAAATTATGGATTTGGGGCCGCTATTTTCAGGCCACAACCAATTAGCTAGACAGTATGTAATAAACTTGCACCACACAGGCCATGCAAAAAAAAAACTACAAACAAGAACAAACAAAATTAGGCCTAAGTAGATTTGCGCTTACGAAAAAGAAGCACTCCAGTGTACTTTCAAGGAATGGAACCGTATAGGTGCCAACCTTTCCAAGTAGATCAGTCCCCGTCAAAATTCTGCCCTTTCCTAAGAGCTGCACGCGGTGTCCAGACTCGTTGAAGTGAAAAGGTGTGTAATTAGAATTAATGAAACATCTACACGGACCAACCAAAAATGATATCAGCCAGCGAAACTGTCATCAGTAGCATAACCCAGACTCAAGCAGAAAACAGGGAGGCCGAGTGCTGCCTGCGTGCAGCGGCATACGATTAAAAATCATCTGTCCTTGTTGTCAACGATACTCACGTATCGATCCAAGACATCCTCTGCGTAAGCAATGGCCAGCAACCAATAACTGGTCATACACGCAGCTTCCATGAACTGGGTTTCCATGGCCACTATACAGCTGCAGACGAGCCCAAAATCACCATGCGCAATGCCAAACGAAGGTGGGTGCGGATCAACTGCGTGTAAAGCATGTGGCTCTGGAGCAGTGAAAAAAGCCCGTACTCGCTAGGAGTGAATGAATCAACACTTCAAACGAAGATCTGGATTTAGCGGATTACAGGAGATCACTACCTGACACCCCTCAATGCACTCAACTGCCCAACCTGTAAAGCTTTGGATAGAAATGGCGCAGGAAATACAATTTTCTGAAGGCAGTTATTTAATGGTTTGAGCATAAGAACCCTTATTTCAGTGAAGAGAAGAAAAATCCTTCACCAAACCAACAAGCCATGAACATTTTATGACTTTTTTTAGGTTGAACGATGGGAGAGTAACGTAACGAAGAGATGAGCTTTTGGTCTTGGGGCCGTAACACTGGGACAGCAGCAGCCCTGCCACAATACTGAGGTCTGAAGCGTTGTCCGCCAGGATCGGGATGGATCTGGAGGAACATTCAGGCCAATGGAGAGGAAGTTAATTGGTGTTTGAGGAGCCAAAAACGAACACCTAGAGTCATGCCAAAGGTGGAGACCACATGTAAACAGAGGATGGGAGAGCCTGAGTGCCATAGAGGGCTGGAGGAAGCCTGGTGCGTGCGCCCCTGGATGAACCGGTAGAAGAAAAAAAAAAAAAATTTGGCGTTGCAAGCCTAGCCCACTCTGAGAGTTGGGTTGCGACAGATCACCGACCAAGCCCTTCAGTATCCATCTGCACCGAAAATAGAACCGTGCCGTGAATCCGACGGTCAAGTCTGAGCACGAGCCTGCCCACCCTACACTGGTTTGAATGCTGTCCCGCGTTAGCCCGGACCAGTGCGCGAAGTGGAAATAGCCCGGCAACCCCTAGGCTCGATGCTGGCGAGAACCAGGGACACGCAGAATGCGTCAGGGACTGAGTGCAATAGTACCCGCGGCCGCAACAGAAGGAGACAGCACGGGTGACCAGAGTGCGTTGATCCGGCTGGCTATGACACCTGGGCTCAATTGCTCGAATCTAGCCAATCCGGCCATACGTGTGGAGAAGATGGGATTGTATCCGCCCGGCCTATGCACCCGATAAAAGAGAAAGACACAACCGTGCGACTCTACCGCATAACACAGGTGTCTGCCATACTCCGCTCTCCAACAAGGTAAAATCAACCAAACACCTCAGGGCCAGTACCGGAAGGTATACTACGCGCAAGAGCTAGACAGCTCATGCTACTCTGTCGGCCTCCCCGCGCCATATTTCCAAAACACTTCACGATAGTCAACCTCATACAATCTCCCATCCTTATCACTTTATCCTCAAGATCATGTCACATAAACTCCGCCACAAATTCTCGACGTGCGTAAACACGCCCAAAATGTTCCCAACTGCTCCTTAAATTAAGCACGGTGGAACTGGCTACGAGTCTCTACTTTGGACACCAGCGGCCCACTCCCCTTTAGCCACCCCCAATACATTTTTGGGGGAGCCTCCTCGGGCCTTCCAGCCGCTCTGCCTTGCTAAGCTCTGATCTGCACGACCCTGTTTCGCTGTATCTCCGACCTTCCACCCACGCTGCTTGGTCCAGTTTTGAAGTGAAGAGTAACGAGAAAAAGTCAGGAAGGTTCGCCTCAAAAACCCAACAAATACTACTATGTAAAACAGCAGAAAGCGTAAATTCCTTCTTAGTTAGAAAGAAGAAAACACAAGAGAACCAAGGAACCCAGAAACGCAGCGTACAAGGGTAGCCGTTTTCTCATTATATTTATATGAAGTCAGAAAAACACTCAAATACAAAATAATGAAGTAACCCAAAACCGAAAACAAAAGTCACCGTGTGGGCAGTAAAACAACACAGGAAACAACCAACCCAGCAAAAAACCAAAAACGCAGCAGAAAAACAGGCACCTTAAATAATGGCCTACCCATCGAGAGAGCAACAACGACAGATAGCACGCCGAATGAAACCCCACAATAAAACTGAATCTGGAACCACGCATATTTAGGACAACACAGGGAAAACAGACCAACTGACATCACACATAGAATGGCCCAAGCCCAGCTCACGTCCGGACCAAAACTAAAAAACAAGTTAAAATCACACACAGAAAGCTATGGGTCAGAACGGTATACAAAGGTTGTCAAATCAAGTCACACTTTTTGAAAAGGTGGGGAGCAATACCAAACAGGTTTGTTTCTGAAAAATGTTCAACAAGCAAGCTAAGCTATCTTCATTCCAGATAAGAAGCTAATGGTGAGGTTAGAAGCCAGCCCTCCACTCAAACAGCAACATCTATACTGAAGTTCTTTAGACTTCCAATAGTCAAGACAACGAAATTACGATTGGAAGGATGGCCTTGTGAAGACACAGGGACAACATCACAGCATATGTCATTTTGCCATGGCAGAGTTGACAGTGGCATAGTATATGGCATATCGTGTATATGTTATGGCTAGAGCATACCATAGAGACATTCCATAGACTGTACAAATGTCCATTGAACTGAATTATGAAACAATATTCAAGTTGGGAGACGTTACACATTGGACACATAATATTGCAGACATACCCTGCAGTATTCTGCCAATCATATTGTTTTGTTTGTTGTAAGTCGCAGGTGCCAGACGGACCTGTTAGCACTGACTGCGCAAGGCTCTGAAAATGACACTGAATCACGCACTACAATTAAAGCAGTAACACGAACACCACAACCACACACACACACACACAGTCACCAACACACACACACACACACACACACACAACACAGCCACCAACCCTGTGCTCTTGTGAATGAACGTCCAAAAACTCTAAGGAATTCTACCAATTAAAGGTGTTGGAAGAACACACAATGCTTACTCCAGGGCCCAAAAGGCCCTAATACAAATAAACATTCAACGTGAACCTAAGTACAGCTCATTGTCTTTGTAGTGAGTACAACTTCCAAAGCCTCAGCCTCAGTACACTCCTCACCCCTAAACAGTCTTCCTGCACAGGTCAAAGAATCCCACCTCTGAATCATGACTCTGTCCACAAGTGGGATCTGAACTGGTTTCCTAGAGTGGAAAAACCCAACATCTTACTAACCAATAGTCAGAAGAAATGTACTATTGGACGAGAGGTGGACACTGAATGTGGCAGGTACCTCATCACAGAGCTACCTCACCTCTGCTACACATTTTGAGTCATTTGCAGAATGGGGGGGGGGCCATTAATTAGTAAAGAAGTCTCAGCCTAGCTAGGGAGGGGTCGGGGCCGGGGGTGATTAAGATAAACCAAATTCGTTTACCAAGTTCCAAAAGATATTTGATTTGGCCTTTACTACTATAGCCCATAGAAACACATTGAATAACATTCCTAAATGGCAAAAAAGACAGTCAAATAATAAATCATAAGGAACAAGGTTTTGAAGTGTCTGTCCTATATAAGAAAGCTCAGGAAATATATATATATATATATAATACATATAGATTTTTTTATTTTTTATTTGGGGGTAGGCACAAAACCTCCAAACTTTCATTCATTTTTTAAACCGGTTACCTTCAGATGAGTCCCGTGACACTTGTGGGGGTTGTAGAGCAAAACGGAGAACGCCATGGTGTTCATGAGAATCCTCCCTTTTCACAATAGTTTGTAGCCCAAATGGTTCGGACGCTACAAACAGAAGTTGGCACATCTAAGGTACCGACTTCAGGTGAGTGGTCATGTTATTTGTGGTCATATTAGTTTTTAGAACAAACCGTTCGGACTTTGATTTCCAAGTAGTTTACTCAAAGTAGACATTAGTTTGATTTTTAAGATGTTACAACCTTCATACTGCKACCCAAACTGGTATAACTTTATAATAACACATTGTTATGAAGCATTTATGATGGATTAGTAAATTGTTTATTTACCTCAGCAACAGGCAGTTAGATTTGTGTATGTCGAGGTATGATCACGACTCTGTACCGGTATCACCTGTACATAGCCTCGCAACTGTCCTTTTCTCTGTCATTTTACTGTTTTTTATTTTGTATTTCCTTATCTGTTGTTTACCTAATACCTATTTATTTACTTAAAAATTGCACTGTTGGTTAGGGCTTGTAAGTTAGCATTTCACTGTACGGTCTACACCTGTTGTATTTGGCGCACATGACAAATGTGACCCGATTTCAGGAAACTAAGCGTATGTCGCAAGTCACGCCTTCCAGGAGAGGCCATTTGAACGTACATTTTTGAAGTTTATCGAAATGCATTTTTTTGCAGAAATTCCTTCTCGAACATGTGAACTTTCATGTGCCTTAATATCAAACGTGTATGTCATCAGTAAATACGAATAAAATGGTTAAAATACCAGCCCAGTTGGTTTAGCCACAGAGAAAGCCAGCAACCTTCCCGCAAGCCATGATTGACTGAGATAATGAGTGGGCTGGACATGCCGAAAGATGAGTTTGGATTGGTCTGCGGTCTTGTGTCTATTAAATGCTCGTAATGCAGTTTTTTTRCCKAAAAATATATAACGTTAGCCATGGAGAACCTCAAATATGTATCTACTGCTCTCAATAATATTGCTGCCCTGAATTTATCAGGCGCTATCGATAAAGGTCAGTGGGAAAAYGTTGTGGACTACACAAATAAACTTTGATTTGATGTCATTTTAGGAGGAAATTGAATGGTCTGATCCTTAAGAGGTAAATACATATGTGAATAACCAGCTTACTAGTTATCACGTATTAATAAATCATGTGTGAATAACTAGCTTACTAACAGTTACAGATGTGGCAGTAACGACACATTTATGATGAAAAAACAATGTTCTAATCCATTACAAATGCTTTATTACAAGGTATTATTATAAAGTGTTACTGAATCTCTATATGTGACTCATTTCAGGAAACTAGGCATATGTCACACGTCACTACTTCCCAGAAGAGGCATTTTGACCGTAAACATTTATTTCATCAAATGTGTTTTTTTTTTGGCAGAAATGCCTTCTGGAACGTATCTGCAACTTTCATGTGCAACTTCATGTAAGAAAAGTGTATGCTATCTGTAAATACGAGAAAAAAAATACATTTACGAGCTTAGTTGTTTAGCACGGAAAAAGTCAGGAACCTTCACACTAGTCATGATTGGCTGAGATAATGGATGGGACTAGACAAAGTATATTTTCGCTACTACTTTCACCCACTTTAGTCTTGAATACAGTGGGGAAACAAGTATTTGATCACTGCGATTTTGCAGGTTTTCCTACTTACAAGCATGTAGAGGTCTTGTCATTTTTTATCATAGGTACACTTCAACTGTGAGAGACGGAATCTAAACAAAAATCCAGAAAATCACATTGTATGATTTTTAAATAATTAATTTGCATTTTATTGCATGACATAAGTATTTGATCACTACCAACCAGTAAGAATTCCGGTCTCACAGACCTGTTAGTTTTTCTTTAAGAAGCCCTCCTGTTCTCCACTCATTACCTGTATTAACTGCACCTGTTTGAACTCGTTTACCTGTATAAAAGACACTGTCACACACTCAAATCAAACAGATTCCAACCTCTCCACATGGCCAAGACCAGAGAGCTGTGTAAGGACATCAGGGATAAAATTGTAGACCTGACAAGGCTGGGATGGGCTACAGGAAATAGGCAAGCAGCTTGGTGAGAAGGAAACAACTGTTGGCGCAATTATTAGAAAATGGAAAAGTTCAAGATGACGGTCAATCACCCTCGGTCTGGGGGCTCCATGCAAGATTTTACCTGCGTGGGGCATCAATGATCATGAGGAAGGTGAGGGGATCAGCCCAGAACTACACGGCAGGACTGGTCAATGACCTGAAGAGAGCTGGGACCACAGTCTCAAAGAAAACCATTAGTAACACACTACGCCGTCATGGATTAAAATCCTGCAGCGCACGCAAGGTCCCTGCTTAAGCAGTGCATGTCAGGCCGTCTGAAGTTTGCAATGACATCTGGATGATCAGAGGAGGAATGGGAGAAGGTCATGTGGTCTGATGAGACAAAAATAGAGCTTTTTGGTCTAAACTCCACTCGCCGTGTTTGGAGAAGAAGAAGTATGAGTACAACCCAAGAACACCATCCCAACCGTGAAGCATGGAGGTGGAAACATCATTCTTTGGGGATGCTTTTCTGCAAAGGGGACAGGACGACTGCACCGTATTGAGGGGAGGATGGATGGGGCCATGTATCGCGAGATCTTGGCCATCAACCTCCTTCCCTCAGTAAGAGCATTGAAGATGGGTCGTGGCTGGGTCTTCCAGCATGACAACGACACGAAGCACACAGCCATGGCAACTAAGGAGTGGCTCTGTAAGAAGCATCTCAAGGTCCTGGAGTGGCCTAGCCAGTCTCCAGACCTGAACCCATTAGAAAATCTTTGGAGGGAGCTGAAAGTCCGTATTGCCCAGCGACAGCCCGAAACCTGAATGATCTGGAGAAGATTGTAGGGAGGAGTGGGCCAAAATCCCTGCTGCAGTGTGTGCAAACCTAGTCAAGAACTACAGGAAACGTATGATCTCTGTAATTGCAAACAAAGGTTTCTGTACAAATATTAAGTTCTGCTTTTCTGATGTATCAAATACTTATGTCATGCAATAAAATGCAAATTAATTACTTAAAAATCATACAATGTGATTTTCTGGATTTTTGGTTTTAGATTCCGTCTCTCATAGTTGAAGTGTACCTATGATAAAAATTACAGACCTCTACATGCTTTGTAAGTAGGAACCTGCAAAATCGGCAGTGTATCAATACTTGTTCTCCCCACTGTATTTGGTTGTTTAGCACACTACCTTACTCACTCTGTTTAGCACATGGCCTCACGTGAGTCCTTAAAGACATGGGTGGAGCTAAGGCTTAAGAGGGTGTGAAATAGTAGTGTGAACGAGTCTCTACTATTATCCAATGTAAAAAATTAAAATGTTGCTACATACAGTAGGACCGAATTGAGCCGTTCAGTCACATATTCATTCAGACTCAACAGCAGCTGAGAGAGCTGCTCTGGCATRACCCCTGACCTGGCAGCACTCTGATAGTGATGTAGCGAGAGTAGTCGTAGAGATCATACTCAGTACGTTTAGGTTGAAGTGTCTGCTAAGGTCTCCAGCGCTGTTGTGTTTCCATCCTTCAGCCAGGTGATAGCAGGACGAGGGATGCCAGAGGCCTCACAGGTAAGAGACACAGGGTTGTTCACCAGCACACTCAAGTTTTCTGGGACCTGGTTCTGACCACACATCCTTGGGGAGACTGGAGGGAAAAAATACACATACTGTATATTAACATACATACGCACGCACGCACTCACGAGCGCACGCACGCACGCACGCACGCACGCACACACACACACACATACATTTGGTACTATTCTGATGTTGTTGTTGACGTACCATATACCTGCAGGCTGTACTCCTTGGCTGCGTTGCTGACGGCTGTGTAGATGGCTTTGTTAACTTCTTTAGAGCACGTACATGGGTATTGCAGCAGTGTGTCAAATCGATTGCAGCCCGGGGTGGCCGTGGTGCGCTGCAGCACTGACCCAGGGTTGTGGCTAAKAKTGTGGAGTGGCCTAGAGGTTAGCAATTATGCCCTTAAATGAACACTCAAAAAAACATTTTTTTTTCCTTATTTTTTACAGGTCCACTGTTGATACAGTCCCAAAATGTTTTGCATGTCTGATGTCAACTTTTCAATATATTGGACTTTCAAGAAGCAAAGTGTCACCGGCCAAATCATCATGTGACGCGTTTTGCATCATACAATATTTTGCATCATCATGTAGCCATCGACACTTTGATTCTTGTTTTTGAGTGACATTTCCCTTTAATCCTGGAATCCGTAGCAGTGAAACTGCCATGTGCGTTTTCTGACATTACACGTGCTATAGAACAGTACGGGCTCCTAACCAACTGTGCTATTTTGTTTGTTTTTTCGCATTGTTTGTAACTTATTTTTAAACTTATTTTGTACATAATGTTACTGCTAACGTCTCCTATGACCGAAAAGAGCTTCTGGACATCAGAACAGCGATTACTCACCACGGACTGGAAGAAGCTTTTTCCTTTAACGAGTCCGACGTAAAGGGCATACTGCTTTCTCTGGACCAGGCCCAAACCCCAGGCATTTGCGTAAAGAAAAGATGAAGAAGAAGGGGACGGAGGTCAGGCTGCCTTCTGAGAATTCGTAGGCGAGTGAGCAAATTTCCATCACCATCCGTACAGTTGTCCAACCTTCAATCACTTGAAAATAAAATTGATGATCCACGATTTAGACTATCCTGCTAACAGGAAATTAAATACTGTAATATCTTATGTTTCACCCAGTTGTGGCTSAACGACTACACAGATAATATAGAGCTGGCTGGGTATTCCGTGCATCGGCAGGACAGAGAAGCTACGTCTGGTAAGACGAGGGGCGGGCGTGTGTGTCTATTTGTAAATAATAGCTGGTGGTGATTTCACATATTAAAGAAGTCTCGAGGTATTGCTCGCCTGAGGTAGAGTACCTTATGATAAGCTGTAGACCACACTATCTAACCAAGAGAGTTCTCATCTATATTATTTGTAACCTTCTATTTACCACCACAAACAGATGCTGGCACTAAGACCGCACTCAACGATCGGAAGGCSATAAGCAAACAAGAAAATGCTTGTTCATAAGCAGCGCACCTAGTGGCCGGGGACTTTAATGAAGGCAAACTTAAATCCGTTTTACCAAATTTCTACCAGCATGTCATGTGTGCAAACAGAGGGAAAAAAACTCTAGACAACATTTACTCCATACACAGAGCCGCATACAAAGTTCCTCCTTGTCCTCCATTTGGCACATCTGAACATAGTTCTATCCTCCTGATTCCTGCTAACAAGCAAAAACGAATGCAGTTTTAAAGTGACTCTCTCAATACTTAAACCTGTTATGGCTGCAGGGTGCTTTTAGGAAAAACTGAAAAATATGTGCAAATTTTCAAACGGCCTCTTAATCAATTTTTGYTCTTACAATATGCATATTATTAATACTATTGGAYAGAAAAGAGTCTCTAGTTTCTAAAACCGTTTWAATTTTTTCTCTGAGTGGAACACAGGTCATTTGACAGCACTTTCCCTGACCAGGAAGTAGAATGCAAGATGTCTGTGCTCGCTTCAACGCTCTGCCTATACATGGTCATTTGACGTAGGACCCTATTGACACTTCAGTCGCCTTCCTCTGGGTGTCAAGAGGGTGTGAGAGAAGGAATTGTGTGTTCATCTTGTTTAGAGGTTGAATAATAGCTATTTCTTTGGCGTGACCGACCAATACCGGACAAGTTGGAAACGCGCGTCTTGGGAGTGACAATTGTGTTCTGGTTTGCTGCGTTTTGGACGGGAACAATCTCCGGCTCGGTTTTTAGTTGATAAATCAGACCATATCATCGTAATGTATGTTTTTTCAATATAGTTTAATCAGATTTTTGAATTTTTTCGGGAGTTTTGCCGTGTTCCGTTGTCAAACATTTTTGACTTTGGACAGATCCGTGCCAGTCGACCAGTACCTATGCTAAATGAAGAAGGAAAGGTATCATTCTGAATGGAAACAAGACTCATCTGGACTCAGGACACCTTGATCAACATTCTGATGAAATATCAGCAAAAAGTAGATCCAATTTATAATGTTATTCTTATATTGTCGTACATGTGAACTGGTCGCGCGCTCCAAGTGTGTCTGGCTATTGTGGCTATGCTAATTTAGCGCTACATTTTGTTTTCGCTGTAAAACATTTAATAAATCGGAAATATTGTCTGGAATCACAAGAATCCTGTTTTTCAATTGCTGCACAGTATGTCTTTCTCAGAAATGTTTTATGAGGAGTAATTAGGTATTTGACGTTGGTGTCTGTAAATGTTATGGCTGCGTTCGGTGCAATTTCTGATTGTAGCTGAAATGTAATTTATGATTTATACCATAAATATGCACATTTAAAAAAAAAAAAACATTATGCTATACAATAAATATGTTATCAGACTGTCATCTTATGAAGTTGTTTCTTGGTTAGTGGCTATATATATTTCATTTGGTAGAATTAGTGATAGCTGGTGATGGAGTAAATAACTGATGTTGTTAGAAAGTGGTGTCGTTTTGCTAACGTGATTAGCAATAGATTTACATATTTTGTCTTCCCTGTAAAACATTTTAAAAATCGGACATGTTGGCTTGATTCACAAGATGTATACCTTTCATATGCTGTATTGGACTTGTTAATGTGTGAAAGTTAAATATTTTACAAAAATAGATTTTGAATTTCGCACCCTGCACTTGAGCTGGATGTTGTCATAAGTGTACCTGTGTGGGGATTGCATCCGCTTGCAGCCTTAACAGTTAGTGGTCAGATGGCGCCGATGCTACGCTACAGGACTGTTTTGCTAGCACAGACTGGAAAATGTTCCGGTATTCATCCAATGGCATTGAGGAGTGTACCACCTCAGTCACCATCTTCAAGAAAAAATGTCGCCGAAGAGGATGGCTGATGTTTTACATGCCCGTAATCAATTGTGCTATTTTGATAATTGTTTTGCGTTGTTTGTAACTTATTTTGTACATAATGTTGCTGCTTCCATCTCTTATGACCGAAAATAACTTCTGGACATCAGAACAGCGATTACTCAACACGGACTGGAAGAAGTTTTTTCCTTTAACGAGTCCGATGAGAAAGATATACTGCTCTCCCGGGAACAGGCCCAGATCCACGTCATTTGCGTGAAAAAAAGACKGAGGGAAAGATGACGCAGATCAGGCTGCCTTTTGAGAATCCGTAGGTGAGCGAGTAACCCCCATTGTCATCAATTCTACTTGCTAACATGCAACCATTGGAAAATAAAATGGATCACCTACGATTACGATTATCCTACCAATGKGACATAACAACTGTAATATCCTATGTTTCACAGAGTCGTGGCTGAACGACGACACGGACATTATAGAGCCGGAGGGATTTTCAATGCCCCGGCAGAACAGAGAAGATACAGTTGAAGTCGGAAGTTTACATACACTTAGTTTGGAGTCATTAAAACTAGTTTTTCAACCACTCCACACATTTCTTGTTAACAAACTATAGTTTTGGCACGTTGGTTAGGACATCTACTTTGTGCATGACAAGTCRTTTTTTCAACAATTGTTTACAGACAGATTATTTCACTTATAATTCACTGTGTCACAATTTCAGTGGGTCAGAAGTTTACATACACTAAATTGACTGAGTCTTTAAACAGCATGGAAAATTCCAGAAAATTATGTCATGGCTTTAGAAGCTTCTGATAGGCTAATTGACATCTTGTTTGGATCCTCCACAAGTTTGGTTCATCCTTGGGAGCAATTTACAAACACCTGAAGGTACCATGTTCATCTGTACAAACAATAGTACGCAAGTATAAACACCATGGGACCACGCGGCCGTCAAACCGCTCAGGAAGGAGACACGTTCTATCTCCTGGAGATGAACGTACTTTGGTGCGAAAAGTGCAAATCAATCCCAGAACAACAGCAAAGGACCTTGTGAAGATGCTGGAGGAAACAGGTACAAAAGTATCTATATCCACAGTAAAACAAGTTCTATATCAACATAACCTAAAGGCCACTCAGCAAGGTAGAAGCCACTGCTCCAAAACCGCAATAAAATTTGACAAAATAAACTAAAGTTAACAAAAAATCTTATTAAAGTTAACAAAAAATCTTATTAAAGTAACACAGTATGCCGGTTGGACGTACTGCCAAGTTCTCTAAAATTATGTCGGAGGCAGATTATGGTAGAGAAATTAACATTACATTCTCTGTCAACAGCTTTGGTGTACTTGTAACAGTTTTGCTTCTGTCCCTCTCCTCGCCCCTAACTGGGCTCGAACCAGGGACCCTCTGCACACAGCAACGACAGTCACCCACGAAGCACCATTACCCATCGCTCCACAAAAGCCGTGGCCCTTGCAGAGCAAGGGAACAACTACTTCATGGTCTCAGAGCGAGTGACGTCAACGATTGAAACGCTATTAGCACGCACCCCACTTTCTAACTTGCCATTTCTCACCGGTTACATACATTATTCCGTTCAGCATGCCAGCATGCCAATTTGCATGCTCCCTTAAAACTTGAGACATTTGTGGTATTGTGCTGTGTGACGAAAGAGTGKCTAGATGGAAGCCACGCCACAGTAAAAGGCACATAACAGCATTGGAGTTTGCCAGAAGGCACCTAAAGGACACTCAGACCATGAGAAACAAGATTATCCAGTCTGATGAAACCAAAATTGAACTCTATGGCCTGAATGCCAGGCGTCATGTCTGGAGGAAACCTGACACCATCCCTACGGTGAAGCATGATGGTGGCATCATCATGCTGTGGGGATGTTTTTCAATGGCAGGGACTGAGAGACAAGTCAGGATTAAGGGAAAGATGAGCGGAGCAAACTACAGAGAGATCCTTGATGAAAACCTGCTCCAGAGAGCTCAGCATCTCAGACTGGGTCGAAGGTTCACCTTCCAACAGAACAACAACGCTAAGCACATAGCCAAGAAAATGCAGGAGTGGCTTCGGGACAAGTCTCTGAATGTGCTTGAGTGGCCCAGCCAGAGCCCAGACTAGAACCTGATTGAACATCTCTGGAGAGACCTGAAAATAGCTGTGTAGCGAAGCTCCCCATYCAACCTGACAGAGCTTGAGAGGATCTGCAGAGAAGAATATTGCCTGTCTTCCAAGACATCTACAGTACCCAATGTTACAGGAAGGCCAAAAAGATCATCAAGGACATCAACCAACCATCAACCATTAACCATCAACCATTTGATAACAAGTATATCAAATGTCAAAGCAGAATTACTTTCTCATTGTTCCTCAAATGCAATGCATGATATACCATTATGTACCTCTGTGTCTCTGCTTTTATCCAATGTAAAAAAATGAATTTGAAATTTTGCTACGTAAGACCGAATCAAGGCTGTCGGTCACATATGTCRGTCCAGAATTAACACTGATATAAGAAGATCCAGAATTAACACAGATACTGTATATGAAGATCCAGGATCAACACAGATATAWKATGATCCAGGATCAACACAGATATRATATGATCCAGGATCCATATAGACACATCTTACATGCTAAACGCTTGTTTCACAAATGCAGCACTAATTTCACGACTTGAATCAGGCCTCTGATAAGTTGTTTACCTAAAGTAGACATTAGTTTGCTTTTTGAGATGTTACTACCTTCCTACTGTAACCCTAATTGGCAGCRCTTCATAATAACACATTGTAATAAAGCATTTATAATAAATTAGTAAATAGTTTATTAATCAGTCATGAATAAATGTGTAAATAACTATCTTACTAACATTTACAAATGTGGGAGTAATGATAAATAAATGAATAAATGATTTTACCAATCTATTATAAATGCTTTATTACAAGGTATTATTATAAAGTGTTACTGAATATCAGTATGTGACTAATTTCAGGAAACTAGGCATATGTCACACATCACTGCTTAACAGGAGATGCATTCGAGTGTAAACAGTATTTTTTTCTAAATGCGTTTTTTTGCCGGAAATGCCTTCTGGAAAATGTGAACTTTCATCTGACTTAACAACAAAAGTGTATGCTACGTGTAAATGCAAACACAATTGTTCAATTAACTTTTTTAGGACAGGGGGCACTATTCGTAAGTTTGGATGAGAAGCGTGCCCAAAGTAAACTGCCTGTTACTCAGGCCCAGAAACTAGGATATGCATATAATTGGTAGAGTTGGATAGAAAACACTCTGAAGTTTCCAAAACTGTTACAATAATGTCTGCGAGTATAACAGAACTGATATGGCAGGCAAAAACCTGAGGAAAATCTATCCAGGAAGTGGGATATTTTTGATGTGTCTAGTTTTCAATTAAATGCCTATACAGATTCCGTTGGGTTTGGACSTAGATTGCAGTTCCTATGGCTTCCACTAGATGTCAACAGTCTTTAGACATTATTTCAGGCTTGTATTCTGAAAAACTAGGAAAAATGAGAACTTTCTTTCAGTGGACTGCAGAATGAAACAGAGCTCCTTTGCGCACGTGACCGATAGCGCGCCCTTCGTTCTTTTTCCTTTCTATTGAAGACGCTATTGTCCGGTTGAAATATTATAGATTATTTTGACAATAGACAACCTGAGGATTAATCATAAACATCGTTTGACATGTTTCGACAAACTTTACCGGTAGTATTAGGATGTATTCGTCTGCCTGTTGTGACCGCCATTCACCCAGTGGATTACTGGAGATAAAGAGGAACTTTATCAAACAAAACAAACATTTATTGTSTAMCGRGGACTCTTGTAAGTGCAACCAGATGAAGATCATCAAACGTAAGTGATTAATTTTATCGCTATTTCTGAGTTTTGTGACTCCTCTACTTGGCTTGAAAATGTTTGTATGCTTTTGTATGCGGGGCGCTGTCCTCAGATAATCGCATGGTGTGCTTTCGCCGTAAAGCCTTTTTGAAATCTGACACAGCGGCTGGATTAACAAGAACTTAAGCTTTATTTTGATGTATAACACTTGTATTTTCATGAATGTTAAATATTTATAATACTGTAATTTGAATTTCGCGCTCTGCAATTTCAGTCGATGTTGTCGAGGTGTGCCGCTAGCGGGACGCCTATCCTAATTAAGAGCTTTGTTGGTTTATCCACGGAAAAAGACATGAACCTTCCACCTAGCTATGGTTGGCTGAGATAATGGATGGGCTGGACATACCGAGAGATGAGTTTGGATTGGTCTACCACTTAGCATGCTTCTGTCTATAATATGAGCTGCTCAGTATGTGTAGATAATCATTCCTTTTTTTTAAGATATCGTGAAGAACTGCAAAAGTGTTGCTACTACTCTCCAGTTTCTGGAGGATGATCGTGCCATGTTGACTCTCTGATTCTGAAAATGAATCATACGATGAGGAAATCCCTGATTTAGGTAGAAACATGTTAATTGAACCAGACATTGTAGAGTCTTCTGATTACAGTGATGGGGAASAATGGCAATCAACAGTGTTGTTGTCACGAAAGAAGTTGACCAAGTTTAGAAATCAGTGGAATGCCCGGTGGAAGCAGAGTATGACAGATAAGGAGATGGAGAACATTCTGGCTTTTGATTGAGATATGCAGAGGGGTTCAAAAGAGAACACAGAAGGCTGTTGTATTAAACACCTGTCTCCAGATGACATCTTCAAACTAAGGGCAACCATGGCATCCATAACAGAAGAGGGGCAGGCGCTCATCCAATTACTGTATATGGGTAAGAGTCCAGCTAGCTACATTTTCATATATTATACGTTTCTAATTTAGCCAGAAAGTCATTTTCATTCCACATTAAAGCATCTGGTGAAGGCATGAAAGTCCGACGAGCCGGCTGTAGCAGGGGAGCCTGGCGATCTAGCTGAGGCATGAGAGCCTGACGAACCGGTAGAGGCAGGGGAGCCTGGTGATCTGTCTGAGGCATGAAAGCCTATTAAACCGGCGGAGGCAGGGGAGCCTGGCGATCTGTCTGAGGCATGAAAGCCTGACAAACCGGCGGAGGCAGGGGAGCCTGGCGATCTGTCTGAGGCATGAAAGCCTGTASCGAAWCCCGACGTCATTCCCACCGAAAAAAAACAACAACAAAAAAACACTCCATGACGCTTCCCTTGGGGGAGGCGCCATTCTGTAACGGTGTGCGCTGAGAGTCAGGAAGCAAGTTCAGGGAGTGAGTGTTTCAATAAATAAACACAACAAAATAAGAAACATGAACAATGCGCAGACATAACACAGGAACAGAATCAATGACGCCTGGGGAAGGAACCAAAGGGAGTGACRTATATAGGGACTGTAATCAGGGATGGTAATCAGTCCAGGTGAGTCTGATGGTGCTCAGGTGTGCGCCATAACGAGCAGCCTGGTGACCTAGAGGCCGGAGTGGGAGCACACGTGATATCTACATTCAGGTCTCCATGGAGATGAGTAAATCTGTTTTTAGTTCTCTCTCTAAACATTTTTGGAATCACTTACAAAAACCCTGATGATAAATGAGTTCCCCGAGGTGTCTTTTGATTGATTGATTGATTTAATAACATGTTAGTAATAGGCTGTGATGTTAATGATGTTCTACTGTCATGTACTTGTTATTGTATCTTGTTATACTTTTTTAATTGTACTTAGAGTCTCAGTTGGGCTCCCTGATTAAAAAAAAGGTAATAAAAAGAATGTTTTAAAATACACAATTTGAGGCTATGTTGCAGCGTTATGTTCTAGGTGCGACTAACAGCCGCTCAGGTTGGAGAGGAGTGTAAAGGTTTTCTTCCTGGGATGAAGGAGAGGACCAAAATGCAGCGCGGCTAGTGTTCAACATGATTTAATAAAGAATAATCTAGAACACTACAAACAACAAAACAAGAAATGTGAARATCGAAACAGTCCTATCTGGTGCAGAACACAAAGACAGAAGACAACCACCCACAATCCCCAACACAAAACAAGCCACCTATATATGATTCTCAATCAGGGACAACGATTGACAGCTGCCTCTGATTGAGAACCATATTAGGCTGAACACAGAAACAGGCAAACTAGACACACAACATAGAATGCCCACCCAGCTCACGTCCTGACCAACACTAAACAAGCAAAACACACAAGAACTATGGTCAGGACGTGACAGGAGGCAGAGCGCATGAAGCCTTCCTGAACAACTGAACCTGCCAGGAGCACATGTGGTCACATTATTATTGGACAACTTGGGAGATTGATTATCTGCAACAGACAGCAGACAGTTTCAGACAGTTTCAGTATGAGAAGTACAAATACAGCATTTCTTGACCTTATAAACTGTCGAGGGTAGAGACACAACTGATCCAATTGGAATGAAACAAACACATCACAGGGCTTTTTATTTTACAGATAACCGTAGTGCATAAAGGAACTACCCAAACAGAAGCAAGCAATGAGAACATTTGACTAGGATGGAAGAAATTATATAGTAAAACCTACAAAAGAACAAATGTAAACCAGGTAAAAAGCACACTACCTTCCCATGTGTCCAATAAAAAAAACACACATTCCCAAAATAAAATCATGTTTGGGACAACCCTCCCCTCACCCCAGTAAATTTCTAACTGTCCCTTATGTTAAAAGAACATTTCATGAAAAAATTACAACTCTTTTGGAATAATTCACTATTAGCCATTTAATCAAGTCAGCCCTCCTCAACAGCTTCAACGACACCCCCTAAAACCTGGGCACAAGGACCACCTATAATATAAATCTTACTACTGTATTGTAACAGTAACCATACCTTGCACATAATCCTGTGAATGTTCCATGTAGTCAATGACTTCTTCTTCTACTTCTATGACTGTGTTGGCAGTTCATAAATGAACTGAAAATGTGCATAGCACCACCTACTGTGTCTGAACAGGCAATAAGCTAAGATAGGTGGGATCATTTCCACCAGCAGTTATGGAATGTCTGCTGACCTGGATGGAATTATGGAATTCTTACTTAGCACTTCGCAAGTCCCACCTAGCTGACTACTTAAAATGGTGAAAGCCCTCAGTGGTACTGCCCATGCTATAGCAAGCTTTGGGCCAGAGGGCCCTCTATCCACTCAATGATCATCTAAGACAGCTGAGTTCCAGAAAACAGAGGAGGCAGCTATTCTGAAGTGGCCCCTATCTGCATTTCCAGCAGTGTCTTCAGATGTAGAAGAGATACAGAGGAATGAGATCAGCTGAAAACAAATGGTTCTATATGGTACCAAATAAGGGTTCCTTGTAAACATAGCGGATCCCTTTTTGGTGCTTTATGGAACCATTTTTGAAGGCTCTACCCTTTACTGAATCCTGTTCTCAACCGGCTGGTAGAACATGTTTAGACAATGGATTTAGAAGTGGATATGAAACAAGCCTTAAACGTGATTGGTCAACTCCCCCAGCCCTCCAGCATCAGTTAACATAATTTGTATGGTTTTTGGTTGCTGCAGTTCAGTGTTGTGAGACTCTAACTTTGCACATTCAAAGGGCTGTAAGAAAACTCAAAAGCAGTCACCAGAGATGTTGGACAAAAGGCAGGAATTCAATTGGTGAGGGATTAAAATAGCACCATTCCTGTTAGTAGAGAMCTTGAATAGTAGGAATATGAAAATAAATAGTTAAAATGTAAAAAGACTAAACAGCAAGAATCTTGTAAAAATGTTCTTAACCAGGTGGTTGATATGTCAGTAAAAAGTACTGTGGACTAAGAATAGGTTAATTTAGGTTTTATTAAAAATAGTTATTTTGGAGAAAAATGTGATTGAATTGTTGACAATACACTATATTAGGCAACATACATTGGTTTAACCACATTTCATGACCCATCAGTATTAAGGTTGCATGTAAAATAATGCGTAGAATAGTTATAAAAACTGAACTTTGTCATATTATTTCAAAATGTATAAAAACATGTTGGAAACCTGGATTAACTGAAATGTAAGAAAACCAACACCACCTGAAAATACATTCATTTRATACAAACATATGTAGTTAATATAATTTGTTCAAATTTGACATCAGTCCTTATCTATTAAACGTTTGCTATGCCACCCTTTATAATGCACAGGTTTATGTCATATTTGACCTAGTGAGTTATGTTACATTTGACGTTAATGGTTATGTCACACAATAATGCCACATTTATAAACCCTTTAAAGATGATGACATACTCTATAGATGATTTGTGACACATTTATGTAGTGTCTATAAAGGCTTTATGAAGCTGCATGTCATTTAAAATGGGACACTTATGTAAATTAGATGGACACTGTGCTATCTAACCTCCAAACGAGCTTCAATGCCATACAACACTCCTTCCGTGGCCTCCAACTGCTCTTAAACGCTAGTAAAACCAAATGCATGCTTTTCAACCGTTCGCTGCCTGCACCCGCACGTCCGACTAGCATCACCACCCTGGACGGTTCCGACCTAGAATATGTGGACATCTATAAGTACCTAGGTGTCTGGCTAGACTGCAAACTCTCCTTCCAGACTCAATATCAAACATCTCCAATCCAAAATCAAGGCAAGAATCGGCTTTCTATTCGCAACAAAGCCTCCTTCACTCACGCCGCCAAACTATACCTAGTAAAACTGACTATCCTACCGATCCTCGACTTCGGCGATGTCATCTACAAAATAGCTTCCAATACTCTACTCAGCAACCTGGATGCAGTTTATCACAGTGCCATTCGTTTTGTTACTAAAGCACCTTATACGACCCACCACTGCGACCTGTATGCCCTAGTCGGCTGCCTCGCTACATGTTCGTCGTCAGACCACTGGCTCCAGGTCATCTACAAGGCTATGCTAGGTAAAGTGCCGCCTCATCTCAGTTCACTGGTCACGATGGCTACACCCACCGCAACACGCGCTCCAGCAGGTGTATCTCACTGATCATCCCTAAAGCCAAAACCTCATTTGGACGCCTTTCCTTCCAGTCTCTGCTGCCTGCGACTGGAACGAATTGCAAAAATCTCTGAAGTTGGAGACTTTTATCTCCCTCAACAACTTAAAAAATCTGCTATCCGAGCAGCTAACCGATCGCTGCAGCTGTACATAGTCCATCTGTAAACTACCCACCCAATTTACCTACCTCACCCCCCATACTGCTTTTATTTATTTACTTTTCTGCTCTTTTGCACACCAGTATCTCTTCTTGCACATGATCATCTGATGATTTATCACTCCAGTGTTAATCTGCTAAATTGTAATTATTCGATTTATTGCCTACCTCATGCCTTTTGCACACATTGTATATAGATTCTCTTTTTTTTCTACCATGTTATTGACTTGTTTATTGTTTACTCCATGTGTAACTCTGTGTTTGTCTGTTCACACTGCTATGCTTTATCTTGGCCAGGTCGCAGTTGCAAATGAGAACTTGTTCTCAACTAGCCTACCTGGTTAAATAAAGGTGAAAAAATTAAAAAAAAAAGATATTTCTGTATTTAATTTGCAAAACATTTGTAAAAATGTCTAAAAACATGTTTTCACTTTCTAGTTATGTGGTGTTGTGTTAGATGGATGAAAAGATAATATTTGATCCTTTTTAAATTCAGGCTGTAACACAACAAAATGTGTAATAAGTCAAGCGGTGTGAATACTTTCTGAAGACACTGTATTCAGGGTGTCTCCTGTAACGAAAAGGCTTTGGTACTTTTTATACAGACGGTCACTTCTCAGTTTGGCAGAGGCACACTTTCACCAAACACATAAAGTTCAGATATACATTTACTTAATAGAACAGACAAACGTGTCTTTCATATAGAATGAGTAAAGTTACTCCTCTCAGTCACAGATTGTGAAGTATACCACCATCCCATGGCCACTGCACATACTGAAAACAATCCCTTCCCACTGGGCACAGACATTAGTTCAATGCTTACTAAAACAAATGTGGGAGTAATAATACATGAATGATGAATAAACTATTTACTGATGCATTATACATTGTTCATTACAAAGTGTTATTATACAGTCTTACCAATCTCTATATTAATTCTGACTCCACAGCCTCTGAGAGAGCTGCTCTGGTGTSACCCCTGACCTGGCAGCAGTGATGTAGTGAGAGTGGTTGTGGTGTCTGCTGTGGTGTCCTGCACTGTTGTGCTTAATCATTAATGCATATTGTAGTTATTTATACATGTGAGAATCCCTAGCTGACTAGAATTTAACAAATGTGGGAGTAWTGATTAATATATTGTGAMCAAACTGTAAATGGCTTACAAATGGTTTATCAATTAACATTATAGTGTTACCCTTAATTGMATATTCTTGCATTTTACCCTCATCTACTTACACAATACACCAYTGAGATAGACTTGGACGTTATCTGATATCATGCAGTATTGTGCATGCCAGCAGCATACCACCCTGCATACCACTGCTGGCTTGCTTCTGAAGCTAAGCAGGGTTGGTCCTGGTCAGTCCCTGGATGGGAGACCAGGTGCTGCTGGAAGTGGTGTTGGAGGGCCAGTAGGAGGCACTCTTTCCTCTGGTCTAAACAAAGATCCCAATGCCCCAGGGCAGTGATTGGGGACACTGCTCTGTGWAGGGTGCCGTCTTTCGGATGGGACGTTAAACGGGTGTCCTGACWCTCTGAGGTCATTAAAGATCCCATGGCACTTATCGTAAGAGTAGGGGTGTTAACCCCGGTGTCCTGGCTAAATTCCCAATCTGGCCCTCAACCATCACGGTCACCTAATAATCCCYAGTTTACAATTGGCTCATTCATCCCCCTCCTCTCCCCTGTAACTATTCCCCAGGTCGTTGCTGCAAATGAGAATGTGTTCTCAGTCAACTTACCTGGTAAAATAACGGTAAAATAAAAATAAAAATAAAAATTTCAACTTTAAAACACTTGATGAAGATGTTGTGTCACAATTGAGCCACTAGAGGGAGATGTTAAGCAACATATAGAATGATTCATGACGTCCTCAGAATGTACTTTTAGAATACTTACATACTATTTATCATTGAATAACATGGAACAACAACAGACTTATGCCTTCTCCAAGTCCTTCAAATCCAATCAATCCAAATCATTCTGTATCAACACCACATGTATCTTTTGACGTGGACACTGAGATAAGCAATGTCAGTGTATTATTACATGAAAGAAGCAATTACAACAATTGCATAACTTGTCTATATCAAACCTTTGTGAAACTAGGGAATTAAATTATAGGAACTTCAGAGTTAAAATATGTTTAGCTGTCACTTTGAACCATGGATAAAATAATGCATCAATTATTATTATTATTTATTAAGGAATTAACAAGTGGTAGAACACGGATTAAAAGTGATAAATAGTCACTTAAAAAAGACAAAAATAAGGAAATAAATAGAGATGGTGTCCAACAAATGAGATAGGTGAAAACAACAATAGACAGAGTATTTGCTGCTTTTCTCTCAGACTTATTAGCCTTTACAGTTTTAACACCAGACACACTGGCAGCCTCTTTAGAAAATACCTTTCTGGCCTGTGATCTGGCCACCACAAAGATWTTCATATAAAGCGGTATGATAATAGAGCAYGGGACAATCATTGTAATCATAACGTCAATGATATTACCCCATGTTATTCCTTCAACAATAACACATTCTGTCAAACACCTACTGGGTACCTGTACATTTACAACGTTTTTTTATATTGGCAGCACGGTATGAAATAAAGTACCTAAACAAGCAATGTAGGCATGAAACACACAGAAGTATTTCCCAAAACCCCAGCATGATTCCATTATTGCTACAGTCATTACTGGTATCACAATCAGTCCCACCAGGAGATCTGACACAGCCAGAGAGAGGATGAGCAGGTTGGTTGGAGTGTGGAGCGAAGAGATGGAAATGATCACCAGTACGTTCAAAAATACTGTATCTGCTGAAATCAATTGTTCTCAGCCCTCTCCTGTACTCCCTGTTCACCCATGACTGCGTGGTCATGCATCATCAAGTTTGCAGACAGCACTACAGTGGTAGGCTTGATTACCAACAACGACGAGACGGCCTACAGGGAGGAGGTGAGGGCCCTCGGAGTGTGGTGTCAGGAAAATAACCTCAMACTCAACATCAACAAAACAAAGGAGATTATCGTGGACTTCAGGAAACAGCACAGGGAGCACCCCCCTATCCACATTGATGGGACAGTAGTGGAGAAGGTGGAAAGTTTTAAGTTCCTCGGCGTACACATCACGGACAAACTGAAATGGTCCACCCACACAGACAGCGTGCTGGAGAAGGCGCAACAGCGCCTCTTCAACCTCAGGAGGCTGAAGAAATTTGTCTTGTCACCAAAAACACTCACTAACTTTTACAGATGCACAATCGAGAGCATCCTGTCGGGCTGTATCACCGCCTGGTACGGCAGCTGCTCCGCCCACAAACGCAAGGCTCTCCAGAGGGTAGTGAGGTCAGCACAACGCATCCCTGGGGGAAAACTACCTGCCCTCCAGGGCACCTACAGCACGAGATGTCACAGAAAGGCCAAAAAGATMATCAAGGACAACAACCAACCGAGCCACTGCCTGTTCACCACGCTATCATCTAGAAGGCGAGGTCAGTACAGGTGCAGCAAATCTGGGACAGAAAGACTGAAACAGCTTCTATATCAAGGCCATCAGACTGTTAAACAGCCATCACTAACATAGAGTGGCTGCTGCCAACATACTGACTCAAATCTCTAGCAACTTTAATAATTGAAAATTGAATGTAGTAAATTGATCACTTGTCACTTTAAACAATGACACTATATAATGTTTACATACCCTAGATTACTCATCTTATTTGTATGTACTGTACTCTATACCATCTACTGCATCTTGCCCATACCGTTCGTACTCTATACCATCTACTGCATCTTGCCCATACCGTTCGACATCGCTCATCCATATATATATTTGTAAGATTCTTTAAAAGGTGTCAATCATTTTTACCCAATAATTTTTATATTACTTGTTACCTTTTTGGGAGAAAAAAACATTACTGGTTAAACTAAATTTTTCTCTGAGCAATTGCATTAGTATGAAATAACATCATTTCATTATTATTTGTATTATTTATTTTATGTAGTCATTATTTTTCATCTTTATCAATAATGTCAATCATTTCTGACCCCACTGTACCTACTACTGCTACATGAGGTCCGTATTTATGTACATACAATATATATTTATTCGTTTCTTCATTGATTATTTGTGTAGAGACATTCTACTGCACTGTTGGATCTAGTAACACAAGCCATAACACCTGCAGATCTGTGTACGTGACCAATAAACTTTTTWAAATCTAGTTTGTTGTTCTGTCAGATTCCAAAGGGTTCTGTTAGCACTACAATACCRTATACTGTATTGTCCATTTACATGGAAATTCATTGAGAGACATCAGCATACAAATACACAAACACAATACAATATATTACATGCTATATGGAAAACTGTAATGTTAGTACACAAGTCACACATTTACATATTCACATATTATTCAAAACATGCAGGGCTCTGTCATAATTACACTTATATCACTCTACCAWTTAAAGGTGTCAAACACATCTAATACATTGTGATTTGTATTCAATTTATTGTTTTATTTWTTMSCACAGCKTGGGTCACCATTGAGAACAGYGTCTCATTTGCAAGGAAKCCTTGTGAACGTGAACATACAATAAATACAATATTAATCAAAACAAAATACTCTCAAAATCTAGTTCCAGGTAGCTTAGCAAGTTTAACAGTTGGGCCAGTAAGAGGAAGGTAGCTGGTTCAAATCCCCATKCCTAMTGGGTGAAAAATMTGTCAATGTGCCCTTGAGCAAGGCACTTAACCCTAATTGTTCTTGTAAGTCACTCTCGATAAGAGTGTCTGCTACCTCTGCATGATTCTTAAGGAGACATACATCAGCAAAACTCAACCTGTGCTCTGTCACTGGGAACAACTCTTAAATTATGATGTGTCAACATTTTTAAGTTAGTTTTTTAAGTTTCTGACACCAGAGGGTGCTGTTATCACCTGTATGCAAGGCTCTGGAACAATGAGGTCCAAAACTCTAAGGAATTCGACCAAATAAAGGTGTTTGAGACACACAAATTCTTTACTCCAGGGCCCCAATAAGCCCTAATACAACATAAACATTCAACGTGAACCTAAGTACAGCTCTATTGTCATTTGTGTGAGTACAACTTCCACTAGCCTCGGCCTCAGTACAACCCTCACCCCTAAAAAGTCTTCCCTGCACAGGTCAAGAATCCCACCTCTGAATCATGCTCTGTCACAAGTGGGATCTGAACCTGTTTCCTAGTGGAAAACACCATCTTCACCAACAGTCCAGGAAGTCCCTCTTGGACCCAAGGTGACACTGATTTAGAAGTACCATGCAGGGCTACCTCATCACGACAGCATGAGTCTGACTCACCTCTGATACACATTTTCCATTTAAGTCATTCAGCAGATGGGGGGGGTTGGCATTGATAATGATACTCATTATGAGGTAGGGTTTCAGTCTAAACCTCCCCTAACCTCACTCAAGTTCTCAATCCTACATCCCTCTCTATAGTGTTTATACAAATAACAAGACATTTTAGAACTGTGCAGAACTGAAATTACATTTTTTGTGTGCCTCTGAATTGGAACATCCTGATTTCATGGGCATGATCCAGGTCAACACGTATATAATATGATCCAGGGTCAATATAGACATATCTAACATGCCAAAAGACTCTGGTGTGACCCCTGACCTGGCAGCAGTGATGTAATGAGAGCAGTGACAGTGGCAGTGAGAGTAGTGATAGTGTTCATAACCAGTATGTCGAGTGTGAAAACACATACGTTTTGCCAGCAGCCGACTATGATCGATAATGTCAAAGGCCGCACTGAAGTCTAACAAAACAGCCCCCACAATCTTTTTATCATCAATTTCTCTCAGCCAATCATCAGTCATTTGAGTAAGTGCTGTGCTTGTTGAATGTGCTTCCCTAAAGCATGCTGAACGTTGTTATCAATGTGTTTACTGTAAATAACATTGCATCTGGTCAAACACTATTTTTTTCCAAAAGTTTACCAAAGGTGGTAACAGGCTGATTGGTTGGCTATTTGAGCAGTAAAGGGGCTGTACTATTCTTAGGTAGCGGAATGACTTTTGCTTCCCGCCAAGCCTGGGGGCACACACCATTCTTGTAGGCTTAAATTGAAAATATTGCAAATAGGAGTGCAATATCTTCCTCTATTATCCTCATAATTGTCCATCCAGTAGTGACGCCTCTAGTCCTGAGATGCAGTGCCTTAGACCGATGCGCCACTCGGGAGATGGTTACATTTCCCAGTCCCATCACTAAAATGTTTACCTAAAAAATGTGTTGTGGCGCTTTGTTGTTGTTTGACCTGCAGATTGCCCCTTTAGGATCTGTGGATATATGAGGAAAATGTGTTTTTTTATGTTTTACCAATTACAATTTGAGACATAGTAATTATTGAGCTACACGAGCCTACACGATCCATATTTGAACATGTATGATATTTTAAGAGATCTTGAATTCCCACTCCAATTGTTTTTGGTCCAAAATTGACCAATGAAAAAGAAATGAGGGGGACAAAGTCAGACAACATTGGTTTGTTTATGCAGATTGAGGTCTATATTGACTTTGACTTTCCAAATATTGTAAATTGAAACCTACGTTCCTACTTCAGGAGTGTGAACCTAATACGTCTGGTTTGTCTGTCCCCTACAGGTAAGATGGTTTCAATCTGAAGCGGAGCTGCCACAGCTGAGAGAGAAACATCTGTTCTTCAACATGTCCGTCCTGCAGCCAGTGGAGCAGCTCTCTCTGGCGCAGTTGGAAATGAAGATCAGGTGGAACCAAGTTTGCCCTAGCATGTCCCTGTACAAGGTGCCACAAGGCCAACCCAGACTGTGCTGTCCCAGCAGGTGGAACCACACTGTAAAACATTTCCTGTAATTTGTACAGTAACTTACTGGAAGCAATTGGCCAGTAATTCACTGTAATTTATTTTACAGTACAGCGACTGTAATCCAATTTTGGCAATTCATTTTATGTACCAAAATATTACTGTAATCTAATTTACGGTATATTACTGAATAGTCCATGCAGCTACATATTACCCAGTGTTCTTTGCAAGTTTTAATTTTACATTTCGGTAATTAAGCGGGCGCTCTTGTGCTTAGTAACGACCAGTCATTCAAACAATTTAACAAGGTTGATAAAAAGAACGCACATCACAGTTATAGCAAGTAAACATTCTGTAAACATTACTGAACATTTTGAAATAGTTAAGGATATTGTGTCTTCAAAATAATTGTAATGACAACACTATCTTATGATAGACAGTGCATTCGGAAAGTATTCAGACCTCTTGACTTGTTCCACATTGTGTTAAGTGCCCCATGGTGGCGGTGGGGTTATGTGTATGGGCAGGCATGAGCTACGGACAACGAACACAATTCCATTTTATCGATGGCAATTTGAATGCACAGAGATACGTGACGAGATCCTGAGGCCCATTGTAGTTCATTCATCCGCCACCATCACCTGTTTCAGCATGATAATCACACATGTCCGTCTTCATCAGTACACAATTCCTGGAAGCTGAAAATGTGCTAGTTCTCAATAGCCTGCGTACTCCCCAGACATGTCACATATTGAGCGTGTTTGGGTGCTCTTGATTGACGTGACGGAGCATGTTCCAGTTCCCGCCAATATCCAACCATTTGCACAGCCATTGAAGAGGAGTGGGACAACATTCAACAGGCCACAATCAACAGCCTTTACATTTATTTAATTTTTATATTAACGAAGAACAAATTCTATTTTACAATGAGGACCTAGGAACAGTGGGTTAATTGCCTTGTTCAGGGCAGAACACAGATTTTTACCTTGTCAGCTCAGGATTCGATCTAGCAACCTTTCGGTTACTGGCCCAAGCTCCAACCACAGCTACCTGCCGCCCCACATGATTGTTTTGAAGGGGTGTCTATACTTTTGTATATATAGTGTTCTTTGACAAACAATGTATATTTGTATTCCAATCATGTGAAATCCATAGATTAAGGCCTAATGAATTCATTTCAATGACTGATTTCCTATGACGTAACTCAGTAAAATCTTGCGTTTATATTTTGTTCAGTTAGAGATAAGTCAAGTTATTCCTCTGTCACGATATGTGAATTATACTGCCTTCCTCTGGCCCTGTACATACTGAAGTAATCCCTGTCCTCGTTCTCTCTGCAGAAAACATTTAAAGAAATGTGCTGCTTTTATTCTTTACTGTGAATGGAGGTCAAATGTTTAATTTGAGCGACATTATAGAATCACCTTTATTTGAGGGTATTTCAACATACAGTGCATTCGGAAAGTATTCAGACCCTTGACATTTTCCACTTTTTGTTACTAAACTTTTCTAAAACTGATTAAGTTATTTTTTCCCCCCTCATCAATCTACACACAATAAAAGTTTTGAAATGTTTTCAAATGTTAAAAAAAAAAACAGAAATACCTTATTACATAAGTATTCAGACCCTTTGCTATGAGACTAGAAATTGAGCTAAGCACATCCTGTTTCCATTGATCATCCTGAGATGTTCTTCTATTCAATACATAGACTTTGAATCAATTACAGGGCTCCTGATATGGCAGAGATCGGTTCTAAGCGCACTGGCATCTCATGTATAGACGTGTCACCAACAGACACCCTGGTTCAAAATCCTGCCTGCTGTTTGAAGTCCCATAGACGGTGCACAACTCGCAAGCGTCGTCTGGTTTGGCCGTGTAGCCATCATTGTAAATGTTATTATTTTTAACTGAAAATCCTAGTAAAATGTTTTTTGTTCTTGAGAAAGCCACACACCTGTTATATAAGGTCCCACAACTGACAGTAAATGTCAAGCATAAACCAAGCCATAGTCGAAGAATCGTCTGTAGACCGAACATTTGAAACACGAATTGGAGACACAAAATGCAAACAATGGACATCAATCTTAAATGGAAGAAGTTTGAACCACAAAGACTCTTTCCTTGAAGCTAGGTAGCCGGCCCAAACTAGAGCAATGGGAGAAGGGCCTTGGTCATGAGTGACAAAGAAACACTAGCATAGTTCCTTGTGGAGATGGAGAGCCTTCCAGAAGACCAGTAATCTCTGCCAGCACTCCAACAATAAGGATTTTATTGTAAAGTGTCCAGTGTAGCCACGCCACAGTAAACGGCACATGGACAGCCTTAGGAGTTTCTTAAAAGCCCAGACTCTCAGACATGGAAAATTCTCTGTCTGAAAAACCAAGTTGAATCTTTGGCCTGCATGCCAAGGTCACGTCTGGAGAAACCTGGCCCATCCCTACGGTGAAGCATGTGGTGCAGCACATCTGGGATTATCAGACGGCAAGATTACGATTGAGGATTAATGACCGGGGATAAGAGATCCTTTATAATGACTAGTCAGCCACTGTGGAAGTTACCTTCCACCAGACAACTGACCCTAACCAACCACAGCCAGGCAACGCAGGATTGGCTTTGGGACAAGTCTCTGAAATCGTCTGTTAGTGGCAGCCGCCTGGACTTAAACCCGAATGAACTCTGTGGAGAGACTGAAAATGCTGTGCAGATGACGGCTCCCCCATCCAACCTGACTGGATCTTGCAGAGAAGAATGGACCAACTCCCCAAATTACAGGCTTGCTACTAGCGTCCTACCCTATAATCCACGGCACAAGGTGCTTCAACAAAGGGTACTGAGTAAAGGGTCTGAATACTTAGGAACTCCAGAGTGGTGCAGGTCGCCCAACGCATCATCGGGCACACTGCCTGTCCTCCAGACATCTACATACCTGATGTCACAGAAGGCCAAAAAGATCATCAGGAATCAACCACCCGAGCCAGCCATCATCCAAGAAGGCGAGTCAGTACAGGTGCATCAAAGCTGGGACACAAGGCCCTCAGACGTTAAATAGCCAGCACAAGCAGGACTACCACCCAGTTACTAACCCTGCATCTTAGAGGATTCTGCCCTATGTACATACACATGGAATCCCTGGTCACTTTAATAATGGTACACTAGTCACTTTAATAATGTTTACATACTGCTTTACTCATCTCATATGTATATACTGTATTCTACTGTATTTTGTTGCTTGTCAAATTGCTTGTCAAAATATTTATATTTTTTAATTTCATTCTTTTACTTTTAGATGTGTKTATTATGAATTGTTGTTAATTGTTGTGAATTGTTAGATACTACTGCACTGTTGGAGCTAGGAACAAAAGTATTTTGCTTCAGCCGCAACATCTGCTGAATATTTGTATGTGACCCATAAAATTWGATTTTGTAGTGTATTAAAGGTAGTAACCCTTTAAATGCAATGTAGTTACCCTTTAAATGTAATATTCAGTTAAATGATGTATTTAGATGTTGGTTCCCTTACCCTGTAACCAGTCTATGAACTGCTCTTAGTCTCTGCAGCTCTGACATTGCTCAACCATATATTCTTAATTCCAGTCCTTTACTTAGATTTGTGTGTATTAGGTATTTGTTGTGAAATTGTTAGATATTGCTGCACTGTCGGAACTAGGTGCATAAACATTTCGCTCACCCGCAATAACATCGGCTAAACAAATGTTTTTGACCAATACAATTTTATTTTATTTCTACTGAGTGACTGCAATCAGTTACTGCCAACAAACAAGAATGTTATCATTTTCAGACAAACACATTACTTCCTTCAGCACACTACTACAACAGTGTGACTGTTTTGGAATAAAATGTTCAATATATTTCCTTTAACATCCTCTGTGTTGTGTGCTTATTGTTTAACCATTGATATGTTCTAGGTCATTGTGAGAACTTAAGGAGCATCAGGTACTGCTGGAATAGCTMCCAATAGCATGTCCATCTTCTTGTGATAAATTACACTGGTCACTGTTCAAAACATTTATAAAATATAAAGAAAGTATGAATAGTCCTCACTTTAGATTAGGGACTAAAAAACKACTTTACCAATGATCAGTAAATGGTTTATAGGGATATTTATTAAACAGCTGATGAATGATCTTCTGAATCATTATTACATACTATAAAAGTTGTTTATAAATGTGTGAATTAATGAAATAAATATGGGAGTATTTATATATAAATGATGAATTAACTATTTACTAATCAATTATAAACTATTTAGTGTGTTACCCAATCTCTATATTCATTCAGAGTAAACAGTATCTGAGAGAGCTGCTCTGGYGTGACCCCTGACCTGGCAGCAGTGATGTAGTGAGAGTAGTGGTAGTGTTCATACCCAGTATGTTGAGGTTGAAGTGTCTGCTGTGGTCTCCTGCTCTGTTGTGTTGAATAATTAATGTATATACTGTAG
>NW_019945144.1:32608-40978 GCF_002910315.2 Salvelinus sp. IW2-2015
GTGGTATGCCTTACAAATGCCTTACAAATGGTTCATTACTGAATGTTATTATAAAGTGTTACCCATAATTGCATATTCTTACATTTTACCATCAACTACTTACACAATACAGAAGTTATTTAGACCTGGACGTTATCTGATATCATGCAGTATTGTACATGTCAACTTTAATACACTTGATGAAGACGTTGTGTCACGTTTGAGCCAATAGAGGGAGATGTTAAGCAACATATAGAATGACTCATGATGTCCTCAAAATKTACTATGAGAACACATATTTATCATTAAGTAACATGGAACAACAACAGACTTTGATATTTGGAGTACACAATCCACAATGACTACAATGTATTTTATAAAACAGGCTTATGCATTCTTATGCCTTCTCCAAGTCATTCCAATCCAGACAAATCATTCTGTATCAACACCACATGTATCTATGATGACAACACTGAGATAAGTAATGYCAGTGTATTGTTAGATGAAATAAATAATTATAACAATTGTAGAACAAAACTATATCAAAGTTATGTTTGCCAACCTAGGGAATAAAWWYATAGGAACTATGAATGTCTTATCTTCAAAGTTAATAAAAGTTTAGCTGTCACTTTGAACCATGGATAAAATAACGCATAAATWATTGGATTAATTAAGGAATTAAAAAGTGGCAGAAAAATTATGAAATATGATAAGAAATTGTCAATTAAAAAATAATTAAAAAAGTAAATAAATAGAGTTGGAATCCAACAAATGAAATAGGTGAAAACAACAATAGATAGAGTTTTTGCTGCTTTTCTCTCAGACTTATTAGCCTGTACAGTTTTAACACCAGACACACTRGCAGCCTCTTTWGAAAATACCTTTCTGGCCTGTGATCTGGCCACCACAAAGATGTTCACATAAAGTGTTATAATAATAGAACAYGGGACAACCATTGTAATTACAATGTAAATTATATTAATCGAGATTATTCCATCAACAATAAAACATTCTTTGAAACACCTACTTGGTACCTGCACATTTACAAAGTTTTTTATAATAGCAGAATCGTATATGATACAACAACACCAGGTAATGGATATACAATACATCATTCTTGTTGTTGTTATTTTAGAGTTGTACAATAAGGGATCACACACAGCAACATAGCGGTCAATAGATATCAAGACCAAATTGCCAAGCGATAAAGATGTACATAAAAAAGAGATGTAGAAATGAAACGCACAGAAATATTCCCCAAAACCCCAGCATGGTTCCATTATTGCTATASTCACTACTGGTATCACAATCAGTCCCACCAGGAGATCTGACACAGCCAGAGAGAGGATGAGCAGGTTGGTTGGAGTGTGGAGCTGCTTGAAGTGAAAGATGGAGATGATCACCAGTACGTTCAAAAATACTGTAACTGCTGAAATCAATGAGAAGAAGATGTACAGCGTTATGTAGATAGATGTCGATAGCAAAGCCTTTCTGCAAGAAGAGTTTCTCTCTTGAAAACAGTATTTATCATCTTCCTTTTTATCCATTTGGTCAAAATGCTGAGGTTCTGCTCCTGCTTGGTCCTGTGTGTGACCCTGTCAGGTCCGCCTTCTGACAAACTCTGAGCTCTGCCTCTCTATTATCCCTGAGTTACTGACAGCCACTCCCCTCCCAGATCTCTCTGAACACCACACACAACACACACAACACACAACACAGCACACACACACATACACACACATCCGACACACACACACAACACAGTTCACCCACACACACACACACCACACACAACCACACACAACACATCACACAACACACACACACACAACACACACACACACAAGACACACAAACAACACACACACACACACACACACACACCACACACAAACGGTGAGCACACAAAATGAACAAACGTTTGCGAAAAACAAATAATTAAGTTCAAAGCATGATGTATGTAATACCGGATAGATGTTGCTTGTCCCACCTGCCGGCCTTCACCTTGTACTGATATTAAGATGTAATAAATCTCCAATTTAGATTCAAATCCAAATTGGTATTTGTCATAAGCGCCGAACAGGCTGGACCTTACAGTGAAAGTGTTACTTTCAGAGCAACAACAATGATAGATTTATAAAAACAAGTGTTTAAGGCTAAAAAATAGATATACGCAAAATAATAACAGTAACAAATAAGTAAGAGGCAGCGACAGTAAAAATAACACATAGCAAGGCTATTATACAGGGTTGAACCGTACAAGAGTCACCAGCGGAAAGCATCCGGTTAGTCGAGTAATGAGTAAATATTTACATGTAGTCGAGTAAAATACTAGCATAATAATAAACAGAGAGAAGCTGCAGCGTAAAAGAGCGAAGATGCCAATGAAAAACTCTGGTAGACCATTTGATTAGCTGTTTCAGCAGTCTTTTGGTGTCACAACCCTGCCTTATTAATCTGTGTTTTCATTATTATTAGTTAGGTCAGTGGCTGTTGACAGGGAATGTCATTGTGTTTTGTTTGTCTAGGTAGGTGTTGACGTTTTAATGTGTGGTCCTATCGTTCTCGCTCACTGTTTGTTTGTATTCATGTCTATGTCCTGCCTAGATTCTCTCAATATAGAGCAAGCTGTGGCGTCATTTTTATTGTCTCTGATTGTAGAGCACATATTATAAGCAGTCAAGCATTTTTGGTCTTGGTTTTTGCTGCGTTTCTTTCGTGGTGTCACACCTTGTCCTCTATTATGGTTGTTACGTTTGTAATCTTTGTGTGCTTATGCAATAAACAACGTAATATGTAGTCCAAACCAGCTGTATTCGTTTATATTTGTTTTGTTTAGTTTTGTAGTATTCAGTTCGTTGTCATTTTTCGATTCTTCGTTTAATAAGCATTGGGGAAGATGCATTTCTTCTCCGCCTGACGCCTTGTCTACTTTCTCTCCGCCAAGACAATCCAGACTGAATTACCCCAACCAAATCCCGGACCATAGCAGAGCGTGCTTAAGCAGCTAACAGAGCGCAACCTATTTAAGGATTTCTGGACATTGCAGGAGGATTAAACTGGCATGGTAAGGACCTTGGCGCAGCCTGGAGATATCGCCGCCCCGTGAAGAGCTGGAGGCAGCTAAAGCCGAAGAGTGCGTATGGGAGGAGCCAACGAACAGGAGCAAACTGGACTAACACTACCATCGGAGGAGATCGACAGTGCTTGTGGGCCGATAAACCCAGGAGAATGCCGTGAGCGCCTGGCATTCTCTAACAGTGCGAGGAGGATAACGAGTATGGAGCAGCACACGCATCCGTAGGAAGGAACCTGTGGAGTCAACCCCCCCCAAAATGTAATTGGGGGGGTCTTAAAAGGATGTGGCAAGTCACTGAAGGTAAAACCTGTCGCCTACTCCCTTACTTACCGTGGAGAGCGAGATACGGCAACACCCCGTGATTACGCAGTAGAGCGCATGGTGTCTCTGTACTGTGCAGAGCCCGGTGCTCAGGTACATACCAGCTCCTCGTATCTGACCGGCAAGATTAGCACATATGAGCCAGGGGTCATTGAACCGCCCAACGCATCAGTCTCCCAGCCAAACGTCTCCTACTGCTATCTCCTCTCACCGAACGACACCACAAATTCGCCTCCATACATGGCACCAGCCTACAAATTGTTGTCCCCGGTTCGCCAGCCATAGCCGTGGCAGGGCTACGGGACCATTCAACCTGGTAAGGTTGCGGCAGCTCGGAATGCCGGACCCGTTACTCCTTCACGGTCCGGTATTATCCCGGTGCCACCTCCACGTTACCAGTACCTCCCGGTGGCAGCCCCCCCCACACACAGGCAGTCTCTCCGTCTTCTCTCCCAGTGCACTCCACCTGTCCAGAGTACTGAGCTGCTCTGCCTGATCCCAGCGCTGTCTGAGCTGCCTGCCTGCCCAAGCGCTGTCTGACTGCCTCCTGCCCAGCCTGTCTGAGCTGCCTGCCTGCCCAGCGCTGTCTGAGCTGCCTGCCTGCCTAAGGCGCCGTTCCAGAGCTGCCACGTCTGTCACCGACCGTCAGAGCTGCCCGTCTGTCACGAGCCGTCAGAGTCTGCCTTGTCTGTCCCAACCGTGCGAGCTGCCCATCTGTCTCCGACGCCGTCCAGAGCTGCCCCGTCCTGTCCCTGAGCCGCAGACCATGGAGCAAGCCAGAGCCGGTACCCGACTCCCCCAGAGCGAAGCACATTCATGAACATAGCGTGCGCCCCAGACACTTGAGCAGCCAGAGCCATCCGCACTAAATTGATAGCAAGAGCAGCGCAGACCACAACTCTCGAAAAACCTCCGCCAGACAGGAGCAAGCCAGAAGCCGAGCGTTTACGGCTCATGACGGGACAGCCAGAGACAACCGTCGACCTCAGACATTACGCTAGCCATCGATGGCCACCACACCCCACCAAGTGCCACAAAAACCTGCCGTGTCAGCTGCCAGACCGCCAGCCAGCCAGGAAGCGTGCCAGAGCCGCCAGCCAGTCAGGATCTGCCAGAGCCGCCAGCCAGCCAGGATCTGCCAGAACCGCCCGCCAGCCAGGATCTGCCCCTCAGTCCGGTGCTGCCGGTTCAGTGGGGGTGATATGGAGGGTGGTTGTGGTTAGGAAGCCACAGGGTCGATTAAGGAGGCGGGAAAAAACATTGTTTAAGTGGGGTCCATGTCCCGCGCCAGAGCCGCCACCGCGACAGACGCCCACCCAGACCCTCCCCTAGAGTTTAGGAGGTGCGCCAAGGAGTTCGCACCTTAAGGGGGGGGGGGTTCTGTCACGTTCCTGACCTGTTTTCCCTTGTTTTTGTATTAATTTAGTATGGTCAGGGCGTGAGTTGGGTGGGTTGTCGATGTGTGATTTTTATGTTGGGATTTTGTGTGTTCGGCCTGGTATGATTCTCAATCAGAGGCAGCTGTCAATCGTTGTCCCTGATTGAGAATCATACTTAGGCAGCCGGGGTTTCACGTGTGTTTTGTGGGTGTTTGTTCTTGTGTCAGTGTTTCGCCACACGGGACTGTCACGGTAGTTATTTTTGTTATTTTGTATCGCGTATTGTTTTGTTGTATATTAAATCACTATGGAAACTAACCACTCTGCATATTGGTCCGATCCGTCTCACCTCTGACTATCGTTAAAAAAAAAAGACTATCGTTACAGAAGCATGCTACATGGTAGACCAATCCAAACTCATCTCAGTATATCCAGCCCATCCATTATCTCAGCCAATCATGGTTAGCGACAAGGTTCCAAAAAACAAAAAACGCAAAAAACGCAATTTAAATAGAATGAATGTTTACGGTCAAATGCCTCTTCTGAGAAGTAGTGACGTGCGACATATGCCTAGTTTCCTGAAATGAGTCACATATAGAGATTCGGTAACACTTTATAATAATACCTTGTAATAAAGCATTTGTAATGGATTAGAACATTGTTTTTTCATCATAAATGTGTCCCAACAACCATATTTTCTGCTCAATTTTGTACACATTTTGTTAAATCGCTGATAGTGAGCATGTCCCATTGTCTATCGTGCCTGCAAGTTTGACCATGTCAAGAGCGCTGATGCTAACGCATGATCACCTCTACACAGGCTGCAACTTGTGCAGGGGTACATAAAAGGCCACTCTAAAAAAAATGCAGTTTTGTAAACCACAGATGGCACAGATGTCTCAAGTTTAAGGGAGCATGCAAATTGGAATGCCCTGGCATGCTGACCACAAGAAAGTTACACCAGAGCCTGTGGACAGAGAATGGTAATGTTAATTTCTCTACCATAAGCTGCCTCCAAACGTCATTTTAGAGAAATTTGGCAGTCAGATCCAACCGCGGCATAACTGCCAAGTTTCTCTTAATCCCCAATACTGCCTGAGAACTTGTTGGCTGCTTTTTCCTTCACTCTTGCTAGTAATGGTAAACATAGTATTTTTGCATGAACAAACTACCACAGGTTTTTCCATAGTGGCCTTTTATTAAGATAAAGAAGCTAATGGTGAGTGTTCTAGATGCCCAGCCCTGCCACTCCCAACAAAATCTCATACTGAAAGTTCTTAGACTTCCAATAGTCAAGACAACGAAATCGATTTGGAAGGACTGCCTTGTGAAACAACAAGGACAACATCACAGCATATCGTCATTTGGCCCATGCATTTGCTAAGATGGCAACTTTTTATGCAATTCATGTGCTAATGGCATACCATAGGAACATTCCATAACTTGTACAAATGTCCATCTTGAACTGAATTATGAAAATGATTAAGTTGAGGGAGACAGTTCATTATTGGGACACATAATATTTGCCAGACATCACCCTGCAGTATTCTGACCCAATCATATTGTTTGTATTGTTGTCTCAGGTTCCAGAGGGACCTGTTTAGCACTTGACGTGCAAGGCTGCTAGTTATGACACGTCACTCTACCAATTAAAGTGGTAAGACAAGAACACCACACACACACACACACAACAAACACCAAGCACACAACACACACAAAGCTAACACACCCATTCCCCACACCCAAAACCAAACAACCAAAAAACAACAAACACCAAACCCCACACATTGTGTTTTGTGAATGACGTCCAAACCTCTAAGGAATTCTACCAATTAAGGTGTTGGAGACACACAAATGCTTTACTCCAGGCCCAAAAGGCCCTAATACCAACATAAAATTCAACTGAACCTACATACAGCTCTACTTGTCATTTGTTGTGAGTACAACTTCCATTAGGCCTCAGCCTCAGTACAACCCTCACCCTAAACTAGTCTCTCCTGCACAGGTCAGAATCCCACCTCTGAATCATGACTCTATACAGGTGGGATCTGAAACTGTGGAATCCTAAGTGGAAAACCAACATCTTAACCAATAGTCCAATAAGAAATGTACTATTGGACCGAGGGTACACTGATTGTGGCAGGGTTACCTCATCACAAGAGCTATCTCACCTCTGCTACACATTTCAGTCATTTAGGCAGAATGCGGGGGGGGGGGCATTAATAGTAAAGTCTCAGCCTTTTGGAGGTCGGGGGGCTTGTTTTAAGATAAAAATTCCAATTCCAGTCCAAAAGATTATTTGATTTGGCCTTTACTACTATAGCCCATAGAAACACATTGAATAACACATTCATAAATGGCAAAAAAGTCAGTCAAATAATACATTCATAAGGAATAAGGTTTTGAGTGTCTGTCCTATATAGAAGAGCTCAGAAAATATATATAGAGATTTTATTTAACTTTATTTTTTAAAAAATTCAAATGACTCTCTATACTAAAACCGGTTACCTTCAAATGAGTCAAATGACACTTGTTGTGGTGGGTAAGCAAAACGAGAAACGCCATGGTGTTTCATGCAGAACAAACTTTCGGATCGCTGATTTTCAGTTATTTACTCAGAGATATTAGTTCTGATTTTTAAGAATGTTACCAACTTCATACTGTAACCCTACTGGTAGAGCTTTATAATAACAATTGTTTATGAAGCATTTATGATGGATTAGTAAATTGTTTATTTACGCGAGCCGCAGTAGATTTGGGTATGTCGTGGTTATGATCAAACTTTGTACGCGGTACCACCTGTATAATAGCCTCGCAACTGTCATTTCACTGTCATTTTACGTTTTTTATTTTTTATTTCCTTATCTGTTGTTTACCTAATACCTATTTTTTTTTACTTAGAAATTGCAACTGTTGGTTTTGGGCTTGTAAGTTAGCATTTCACAGTAAGGTCTACTATACCTTGGTTTATTAGGTGCACGTGACAATGTGACCCGATTTCAGGAAACTAGGCGTATGTCGCAAGTCACGACTTCACAGGAGAGCTTTTGAACGTAAATTGTTGTAGTTTATCAAAATGCATTTTTTGGCAATGAAATTCCTTCTCGACACTCTGAACTTTCATGTGCCTTAATATCAAAACTTGTATGTCCTCTGTAAATACAATATAATATGGTTAAATTACGAGCCTAGTTGGTTTAGCCATAGAGAAAGCAAGCAACCTTCCCGCAAGCATGACAGGCTGAGATAATGAGTGGGCTGGACATGCCGAAGATGGTTTGGATTGGTCTGCGTCTTGTGTGTATAAAATGAGCGCTGCTGGTATACAGTTTTTTTTTCTCAGATATATATCTTCAGCCATGGAGAACCGAAATATGTTGCTACTGCTCTCAATAATATTGCTGCCCTGAATTTATCAGGCGGCTTCGATAAATGTCCAGTGGGAAAAAGTTGTGATGGACTGATGTCATTTTAGAGGAAATTGAATGGTCTGATCCTTAAAGGGTAAATAAATATGTGAATAATCAGCTTACTAGTTATACTTATTAATACATGTGTGAATAACTAGCTTACTAACAGTTACAGATGTTGGGAGTAACGAACAACATTTTC
>NW_019945144.1:41003-51820 GCF_002910315.2 Salvelinus sp. IW2-2015
TACCTCATCACAAGAGCTATCTCACCTCTGCTACACATTTCAGTCATTTAGGCAGAATGCGGGGGGGGGGGCATTAATAGTCAAAGTCTCAGCCTTTTGGAGGTCGGGGGATTGTTTTAGATAACAATTTCCAATTCCAGTCCAAAAGAATATTTGATTTGGCCTTTACTACTATAGCCCATAAAAACACATTGAATAACACATTCATAAATGGCAAACAAAAGTCAGTCAAATAATACATTCATAAGGAATAAGGTTTTGAAGTGTCTGTCCTATATATAGAAAGCTCAGAAAATATATATAGAGATTTTATTTACACTTTATTTTTTAAAAAAAATTCAACCCTGCCACAATCAGTGTCACCCTCGGTCCAATAGTACATTTCTTATTGGACTATTGGTTAAGATGTTGGTTTTCCACTTAGGATTCCACGGTTCAGATCCCACCTGTGATAGAGTCATGATTCAGAGGTGGGATTCTTGACCTGTGCAGGGAAGACTAGTTTAGGGGTGAGGGTTGTACTGAGGCTGAGGCCTAATGGAAGTTGTACTCACACAAATGACAGTAGAGCTGTAATTAGGTTGATTGCAGGTTCATTTTGAATATTTATGTTGTATTAGGGCCTTATTGGGGCCCTGGAGTAAAGCATTTGTGTGTCTCCAACACCTTTAATTGGTAGAATTCCTTAGAGGTTTGGACGTCATTCACAAGATCACAGGTTGCGTTTTGCTGTGTGTGTGTGTGTGTGTTCTTGTCTTACCACTTTAATTGGTAGAGTGACGTGTCATAACTACAGCCTTGCACGTCAGTGCTAACAGGTCCCTCTGGAACCTGAGACAACAACAAACTATACAAACAATATGATTGGGTCAGAATACTGCAGGGTGATGTCTGGCAAATATTATGTGTCCCAATAATGAAACTGTCTCCCTCAACTTTAATCATTGTTTCATAATTCAGTTCAGATGGACATTTGTACAAGTCTATGGAATGTTCCTATGGTATGCCATTATGGTATGCCAGCTTCTTGTCTTAAGATAGCTAGCTTGTTGTTGAAAATTTTTCAGAAACATAACCTCTGTTTGGAGCTCCACCTTCTCAAAAAAGTTGATTGATCTGACAACCTTTGACAACCTGTCACTAGTTCCCAGAACCTTTATAAATCCTTATGAAAGTCTGGTAGACTCACGTCACTGGACAGCTCATGGCTGGGTTTCCCTTCGTAGTCTGTAATAGTTTTCAAGCTCTGACACATTCAAACAGTTTCAAGCCTGTGTAGTAGGATTCAATCTTAGTACTGTTTTGACGCTTTGCCTGTTTGATGGTTCGTCTGAGGATGCAGCGGGATTTCTTACAATCGTAAGGATTAGTGTAAGAGGTAGCTCTATCCTTTAACTCAGTGCGGATGTTCCCTGTATGGCTTCTGGTTGGGATATGTACGTGTGGTCACTGTGGGGATGACGTTGTCGAAGGACTTATTGATCAAGTCAAATCAAACTTTATTTGTCACATGCGCCGAATACAACAAGTGTAGACCTTACTGTGAAATGCTTACTTACAAGCCCTTAACCAACAGTGCAGTTCAAGAAGAGTTAAGAAAATATTTACCAAATAAACTAAAATAAATTTTAAAAAGTAACACAATATCATAACAATAACGAGGCTATATACAGGGCATACTGGTACAGATTCAGTGTGCGGGGGTACAGGTTAGAGTTAATTTGTACATGTAGGTAGGGGTGAAGTGACTATGCATAGATAATAAACAGCGAGTAGCAGCAGTGTACAAAACAAATGGAGGAAGTGGGGTTTCAATGTAATAGTCCGGTGGCCATTTGATTAATTGTTCAGCAGACTAATGGCTTGGGGGTAGAAGCTGTGAACTGTAATGTTCATCAAGTTATGTATTTACATATTGGTTTCCTTACCCTGTAAGCAGTCTATGAACTGCTCAAATAAGTGACTGCAATCCACACTTTGGTTTTAGTAGACAAAATCAAAGCGTTTTCGGATGAAAAACGTTACTTTACTCAGAATAAAGTGTGTCTGAAGTTACATATCGCACTAATACAACAGAGTAGCTGTTTTTGAATAAGATATTCAATATATTTATTTTAACATCCTCTGTGTTGTGTTATTATTGTTTAACCATTAATATGTTCTAGGTCATTTTGAGACCTTAAAGGGCAGCTGAACTCAAAAACCAACTTCTCTGGTTGAAAAAGGCCGATGCTGCTTCGATATTAGTCAGAAACATTGATTCCAGTGTATAAATGTTGTACAAAGTGTAAGTAGCACAATTTTCCAAAACAGAGATTTGTGAGATTTAAGTAAGCTGTTATGTTCCTAAATCACTTGGAAATGAGCATCTGGACAATGCACGCTCAAAAATCAGATATTCGTGTTACTGTTGACAGTACAAATTCCTCTGAAGGGTGCGTCTTCTTCCTTTGGACGATGATAACACTATGACCAATTGGGTGGGTGCAGTGTCCAGATGCGCTTTCTTATTGGTTGGGAATGGAAGGGCTATGATTGGTGAGGGATAACTTAGGTAGGCTGAGCAGCCAAACTAACTTAAGGGAAACTGAAGGGACTGTGAGGGGAAGTTAGGTAGAGAGGAGCAAGACAGCTCTTTTTATAACCGCCCCAATATTTCTAATGGAAATATTAACATCCACCAAAAAGCCTCGAACCTACATGGCAAAGTCTCTAATGGGTGACACATTATTTAAAGTCTCTGAAAAGCCACAGGCCTCAAAGGGAAGATTATTCTTAGCATGCCAAATCCTACTCGGCAGGAAAGGCATGGCTTAGGTGCCGCCCTGCGAGGGAGGTACAGAGATACGCGGAGACAGTCCTGGGGCTGCCCCATGGAACGCCACGCAGGTGGGGGAGGGCCCTCTAACTCAGCTGGTGCAGGGCAGCTGGGCCCCATCCTTAGACGCTGAGTGCAACGCCGGAGGCTGGCCGCGGCTGAAGCAGGTGGATTGCCTACTGCGGCTGAGAAATGTGGCATGCCGACCACAACTGTTGTTGGCAGCTCACTGCCCGAATATCTGATTTTTGAGCTGAGGCTGGTGACTCTTTCACCAGGGGGAAGGTGAGGGTCATCCAAGGCAGGAGATGGGAGGCCCCCCATAACTAGACAGCAGGCCCCACGGGTCAGGGATCGGTGGTTCCCCCAGATCAGGGAGATGAGGGCCAAGCAGAGCAGGGGACTTGGAACCCACTAATAAATCTGAGGACTGCAAGCCATGTATAGTGGGAAGCTGCAAACCTAGCCAAGCAGGGAACACATAGCCTAGTGCTAGTATAGGCGACTGGTGGCAGGCTGAGGGCTGTGAACTGTCTAACTGCACACCTAGAGGAGCAGATAACTCCGGGTCTAGCGGGACGGGAGACCCAGGGCCTAGAACTAGGGCAGGTGGTTTGGCCTATAGCACTGAGGGAGCTTACTGCTTGCTGACTGAGGCTGGGGGCTGCCGACCAACTGAGGGCAGATGCAGCAAACCTATTGGGGCAGATAACCTGTAGCCTGCAGGAGCAGTGGACTGATGGCCGATTAGAGCTGGAGACAGTGAGAACGACTCTGAATCTGACAGGGAAAATGACTCTGAACTTGACATGAAGAACGATGCTAGAGCTGCCAGGGAGAACGACTCTGAAACTGATAGTGAGAACGAATCTGATCCTGACAGGGGGAATGACTCTGAACCTGACAGGGAGAATGACTCTGTACCCGAAAGGGAGAATGACTCTGAACCTGACAGTGAGAACGAATCTGAACCCGAAAGGGAGAATGACTCTGAACCTGACAGGGATGACGACTCTGAACCCGACAGGGATGACGACTCTGAACCTGACATGAGGAACGACTCTGAACCTGACATGAGGAACGACTCTGAACCTAACAGAGAGATTAACTCTGGACCTACCAGGGAAACTGACGCTGGGCATACTAGAGAAACTAGTACCTCTGAGCCTTGTGGGGAAGGAGCTTGATGACCCACATGGGTTAGGGACAGGGATGACTAATGCTGGAGACAACAGACCTAGTATAGCTAGAGACCAATGACCTGGTGCGGCTCTAGACCAATGACCTAGTGCAGCTGGAGACTAAGGCCCTAGTGTAGCTGGAGACCAAATACCTAGTGCAGCTGTAGACCAATGACCTAGTGCAGCTGGAGACTAATGATCTAGTGCCGGTGGAGACCAATGACCTAGGGCAGCTGTAGAACAATGACTTGGTGCTAGGGACTGAGGACTGACGAGTTTTGAGAACTGAGAACCTAGCACAGGTAACTTATGGCTTAGCCAGGCAGGAGGCCCTAAGCATGGAGGGATGACTATGTCTGCAGACTGCGAGTCTAATAGAACAAACTTGGGGCCTAGCAAGACAGGAGGCTCTAACCCTGGTGGGATAGGCAACTGCCTAACAACTAAGGTAGGGGTCTGAAATCTGTGCAGGGCAAGAGACTGCAGACCTGTAGACGGAGAAGCTAACTAATGGCCTAGCATGGCAGGATACATTAGACCTACTTTAGAATCAGAACATACTTGGCCTTCTGGGAAGGCAGGGGACAATAAACCTGACCCTACCAGGAAGGAAAGGAACTGGGAAGAAGGGGAACTCTTACCCTACAAGGAAGGAAGGGAACTCTGACCTTACCAGGAAGGAGGGGAACTCTAAACGTACAAGTAAGGAGGGGAACTCTGACCCTACCATGGAGGCAGGATACACTGCACCTACTTGAGGGGCAGGACACTCAAAGCCTGGTCTCTTTACACCTGCCAGGCAGCCCGGAAACTGTACCTCTAACCCTACCGAGTGAGACAGGAACTCTAACCCTACCGGGTGAGACATGAACTCTAACCCTACCGGAAAGGAAAGGAGCTGGACAACTAGGTCAGGGGTGACATCAGGGGTGACTTCTGCTGGTTCACCTCGGCGGGGAGGTGTCGCTCCCGACATTCTGTCAGACACAACGTAGACTCCAGCCCAGGGGGGGGGGGGGTGCCTGAGCGACGAATATCTGTTAAGTTGCTGTGGACCCAGTGGTCCCGTGGAGGTGGTGAAGACTCAGGACGGTAGGTCCTGGAGTAGTGTCTCTCAGGGGAGTAGACTGGCGACTAGGAGAGTCCCGGCAGTGATGACGCTCCCGTGGCGGAGACGATGGATCCAGCCGTGGAGACCTGGACCTGTGGTGGTCATGAACTCTGGCTCGAAAGACAACGTAAAAACGGTTGTCTGGTATGCCCTCACCCATCTGAGCGGTCGGCTGTGAATTCCCTCACACGCTATATACTTATAACTGTTTGGTCTGGTTCTGTCCTCTATTGTGCTGTCCTGTTAGAACATGATGTTGAGGTCCATCACTGTACTCTTGATAGTCACCACCACACCACACACAGACACATCTGTTTCCATTTGAGGATGTTTGTATGATTTTGGTAATCTGAATGATTTAGAATCTTATTGATCTGGTTCTATAAGGCAAAAATATACACACATGTAAACAGTTCAATCAAATATGCTGAATACTGTCAAATACTTACTTCCAAGTCCTTAACCATCAATGTTGTTCAAGAAATAGAGTGAAGAACATTTTACAAAATAAACTAAAGTAAATATCTTTTATAAAGTAACACAATGAAGTTACATAAGAATAACGAGTCTACATACAGGGGTTACCGGTACCGAGTCAATGTGCTGGGGTACAGGTTAGTTGAGGTAAATTGACCATTCATAGTTAATAAAAAGCAAGTAGCAGCAGTGTAAAAATTCACCTCTTAGAGAGAGACATGAATTAGATTGATAAAGGGTCAAGATGTAAGCCACTCTCTCTCTCCAGCCTTGTGTGCGAATCTGCCAGGCTGAGATCTTATCAGATCTGCCCTGGCACCACAGGGTTATAAATTACTCTTTGCATGAGCAAGCTCCAAGAACCATCTGGGGTGACTCTGTGATGACTCTAGAAGCTCACCCATGGCAGCGCAATAAAACACCTTAATAAAGGCCACTATGGAAAACGCTGTGGTAGTTTGTGCATGCAAAATACTATGTTTACCATTACAGCAAGAGTGAAGGAAAAGCAGCCAACAAGTTCTCAGCATATGTGGGAATTAAGAGAACTTTGGCAGTATGTCGGTTGGACGTAATGCCAAATTCTCTAAAATGATGATGGAGGCAGCTTATGGTAGAGAAATTAACATTACATTCTCTGTCCACAAGCTCTGGTGTACTTTCTTGTGGTCCAGCATGCCAGCATTCCCAATTTGCATGCTCCCTTAAAACTTGAGACATCTGTTGGCATCGTGTTTGTGACAATACTGCATTTTTAGAGTGGCCTTTTATTTGTACCCTGCACAAGTTGCACCTGTGTAATGATCAAATCATCAAATCAAATAAATTTTATTAGTCACATACACATGGTTAGCAGATGTTAATGCGAGTGTAGCGAAATGCTTGTGCTTCTAGTTCCGACAATGCAGTAATAACCACAAGTAATTCTAACCTAACAGATTCCACGCACAACTATACTGACTTACACACACCAATGTGAAAAGGATAAAGAATATGACATAAAGAATATGAAATGTAGTGGTGGTAGCACAGAACAGCATGGCAGATTGCAGTAGATGGTATATAGAGTACGGTATAATACATAGAGATGAGTCCTGTAGGTTAACTGTAACATAAAAGTGGGCATTAGTTTAAAGGTGGCTAGGGTACAATGTATTACATAAAGATGGCAAAAGAAATGCAGTAGACTGATGTAGAGTACAGTAATATAATATGAGAGGGGTAACGTAGAGGTATGTAAACAATTATAATTAAGTGGGCATTGTTTAAAGTTGGCTAGTGGTATTTTTACATAATTTTCCATCATTCCATTTTTAAAGTGGCTGGAGTTGAGTCAGTATGTTGGCCGCGGCCGCTACAATGTTAAGTGGTGCTGTTTAACGTCTGGGATGGCCTTTTGAGATAGAAAGCTGTTTTTCAGTCTCTCGTCCCGTGCTTTGATGGCACATGTACTGACTCGCCTTCTGGAGTGATAGTCGGGGTGAACAGGCAGTGGCTTGGGTGGGTTGTTGTCCTTCGAATGATCTTTTAGGCCTTCCTGTACATCGGGTGGGTGTAGGTGTCCTGGAAGGGCAGTAGTTTGCCCCCCGGTTGATGCGTTCTGGCAGACCTCACTACCCTCTGATGGAGCCTTTACGGTTGTGGGCGGCAGCAGTTGCCGTACCAGGTCGGTGATACAGCCCGACAGGATGCCTTCTCAGCATTGTGCATCTGTAGAAGTTTCGTGGAGGGTTTTGGTGACAAAGCCGAATTTCTTCAGCCTCCTGAGGTTTGAAGGAGGCGCTGCTGCGCCTTCTTCACAACGCTGGTCTGTGTGGGTGGACCAATTAGTTTGTCGTATGTGTACACCGAGAGAACTTAAAACTTTCCACCTTCCTCCACTATGACCGTCGATTGTGGATACGGGGGGCTCCCTTGCTGTTTCCTGAAGTCCACAATCATCTTCCTTTGTTTTGTGACCGTTGAAGTGTGGAGGTTATTGTCCTGACACCACACTCCGAGGCCCTCACCTCCTCTGCCTGTAGCGCCGTCTCGTCGTTGTTGGTAATCAAGCCTAACCACTGGAGTGTCATCCGCAAACTTGATGAATATGAGTTGGAGGCGTGCATGCCACGCAGTCGTGGGGTGAAGAGGGAGTACAGGAGAGGGCTCCAGAAACCGCACCTTGTGGGGCCCCAGTGTTGAGGATCAGCGGGGTGGAGATGTTGTTTACCTACCCCTCACCCACCTGGGGGCGCCCGTCAAGGAAGTCCAGGACCCCCAGTTTTGGCACAGGCGGGTCGAGAACCCAGGGTCTCGAGCTTGTATGACGAGTTTGGGAGGGTACTATGGCTGTAAATGCTCGAGCTGTAATCGCGATGAAACAGAATCCACATGGGTATTCTCTTGTCCATGATGGGTTAGGGCAGTGTGCAGTGTGGTTGCGATTGCGTCGTCTGTGGACCTATTGGGTCGGTAAGCAAATTGACGTGGGTCTAGGGTGTCCGGTAGTGGTGGAGGTGTATGGGTCCCTTGACTAGTCTCTCAAAGCACTTCATGATGACGGAAGTGAAGTGATCATTGAGATCATGTGATCATGCTGTTTAATCAGCGTCTTGACATGTCAAACTGTCAGGCAGATAGACAATGGGGAATGCTCACTATCAGGGATTTAAACAAATTTGTGTACAAAATTTGAGAAATATTTTTGTGGTTTGGAATAACCGCAGACCACTGTACCACGTCAGCCCAGGTACTCCACATCGGCTTCTTCACCTGTGGGATCATGCAAAGGAGATGTTTTGCACTGCATGAGGCAAATGGTGGTCACACAAGACACTGACTGGTTTTTCGATCCACGTCCCTACTTTGTTTTTCAAGGTACACTACATGACCAAAAGCATGTGGACACCTGTCGTTGAACATCTCATTCAATCATGGGCATTAATATGGAGTTGGTCCGCCCTTTGCTGTTATAACAGTCCTCACTCTTCTGGGAAGCTTTCCACTAGATGTTGGAACTTTGCTGCGGGGACTTTGCTTTCCATTCAGCCACAGGAGTGTTTGTGAAGTCGTCCATTGGTGTTGGCCGATTAGGAGGTGCTCGATGGGGTATGCTGCAGTGTTAAGATTTCCCTTCACTGGAAGGGGCCTAGCTCAAAAATGTCAGCAACGGTTGAGGCTGAAATAGCCAGATCCACTAATTTGAAGGCGTGTCCCCATACTTTTGTATATGTAGTCTATCTGTGACCAACAGATGCATATCTGTATTCTCAATCATGTGAAATCCATAGATTAGGGACGAACAAATGTATTAAAATTTACTGATTTCCTAATATGACTGTAACTCAGTAAACTCATGCATTTATATTTTTCTTCAGTATAGAATAAGTCAAGTTATCCCTCTGTCACAGATTGTGAATTATATTGCCGTCCTCTGGCCTCTGCACACACTGAAAGCAATCCCTGTCCTCTGTTTCACTCTGCAGGAAAACACTTTAAAACTTCTTGTCAATAGGGGAGCGCTGTTTTCACTTTGGAAAAAATCGTGCCCAATTTAAACGGCCTCGTACTCTATTCTAGATCATACAATATGCATATTATTATTGTTATTGGATAGAAAACACTCTCAAGTTTCTAAAACTGTTTCAATTATATCTATGAGTAAAACAGAACTCATTTGGCAGCACTCTTCCATACAGGAAGTGAAAAATCTGAAAACGAGGCTCTGTTTCAGGGCCTGCCTATTCAATTGCCTTATATTTATCGATATGCATGCACTTCATACGCCTTCCACTAGATGTCAACAGGCAGTGGAAGGTGGAATGTGGTGTCTAGCTTGATCTGAGGTCAAACAAGAGCTTTTGGAGTGACAGGTTTTCCAAGGCGCGCGAAGGACCTCGACATTGTCTTCTGCTAAGCGTTCGGTATTTTTATTTTATTTTTTTAATTTTTTACCTTTATTTTACTAGGCAAGTCAGTTAAGAACAAATTCTTATTTTCAATGACGGCCTAGGAACAGTGGGTTAACTGCCTGTTCAGTGGCAGAACGACAGATTTGTACCTTGTCAGCTCGGGGATTCGATCGGGTATACACGGCGAATATCTCCGGCTCCGGCTCTGATTTTATTTGATACATATTAGAAAAACATCATAAAGTAGGTTTTTTCAACCGAGTTTTATCAGTTTTTTCAACGTTTATTGGGACTTTTGGAGTTTTCCGTTCTTTGCGCCAAGAGAGGATGGGAATGTTATGGGAACCTTGGCTAGCATTGTGGTGCGAATTCGACAGAAGAAATGGACATTCTAAAACCAAACAACGATTTATTCTGGACCAAGGACTCCTTGTACAACATTCTGATGGAAGCCAGCAAAAGTAAGAAAACATTTMTGATGTTATTTCGTATTTCTGTGTAAAATGTTGACTCCTATTCTCYGCCGTTTTGGTGAGCCCTGTCTCACAATAACGCAAGCTGTATGTTATGGTAAAGTTATTTTTTAAAATCTAACACAGTGGTTGCATTAAGAACCAGTGTATCTTTGAGTTTGCCATACAACAGTATTTATGTCAAGTTTTGATGAATAGTTCTTTGGTCAGATTAGGTGAGTTGTCAAATATCTCCGTGACATTCTGGAAATGTTGCTACATATTCACAATGTATTACCACGTTGAGCGCTAACCTTGCACATTTTATATAATATATACATATCACATATACATTATTTCACATTTTACATTTTATATTCTTTTGCTGGTTTTGTGGCGAAAGTACTTTTGCGGTGAATAATGCGTTTGTGTGTGTTGGCTATTGTGGTAAGGCTAATATAATTCTTATTACATTGTGTTTTTGCTGTCAACAGCTTAAAAAGTCTGAATTTGTGGGTTACAAAAATGTTTATCTTTTTTGCTGTACACCATGTATTTTTCATAAATGTTTTATGATGAGTATTTATTATTTAGTTGGCTCTCTGTAATTATTCTGGCTGCTTGGTGCTATTTGTGATGGGGTAGCTGCAATGTAAAACTATGATTTATACTACATTTGCACATTTTTTCGTAACAAAACCTAAATGTATTGTATACAAATGTTTATAAGAACTGTCATTGATGAAGTGGTTTCTTGGTTTAGTGGACTAATTAATATCTCTATTTGTCGTTTGTTGAAAAGCTACCTATACGGTGGAACATGGTGAAAATATGCGGTTGTGTGTTTGGCTATTGTGGTTAGCTAATATAAATACATTTGTGTTT
>NW_019945145.1:0-3448 GCF_002910315.2 Salvelinus sp. IW2-2015
TGTGTGTGTGTGTGTGTGTGTGTGTGTGTGTGTGTGTGTGTGTGTGTGTGTGTGTGTGTGTGTCAGTCAGTCAGTGAGCCAGCATTAGGAGGTACACCTATATGAACAGATGACATAGATCTAAACAGACTGAGGTAGTTATTAAAGTACTCTGACTCACCATACTGAATGAACAGCCGAGCCGCGGAGGGAGGGAGGACAGGAAGGATAGAGAGAGAGAATAAAAAGGAAGTAGACATGGTCAAACAGTGATGGTGTCCTATACAGTATCTGCTGATGTCTTTCTCTGTGCCATTTTTCTCTCCTCATCTCTCCATCATATTCTCCATTTTCACATAGAGACTACCATTGAAACGAATGTACAGCTAGATAAAAGCTCAAGGCTATGTAATGAAGACAGAGTCAAATCGCTGAATCGGCCTTTAATAGAACTCAATCCTTTATCTTTCCTTAACTGTGTGTGTGTGTGTGTGTGTGTGCTTGCGGTTGCTTGCGCGTACACATGTATGTGTTTGTGTGTGCTTGCGGTTGCTTGCGCGTACACATGTATGTGTGTGTGTGCATGGGTGTTACTGTATGCATGTGTGTGTGCCCACACACAGAACAGACTATTCGTCTGACACTCGTATTCCCCAACACACTGATATGTCTTAGTTGGTCTGTCTAACAGGACATGACATAACCATCTCTGCATGTACATACGTTAATGCAGGATGCATCATTTCCTGTTTGATGAAAAGCTAGAGTGCTAGAAAGACAGATCTATAATCCATAGGTTGTTGACCAGTGTTTTCTTTTACCAGTGCTTTCAGCTCGTTGCTGTCCCCATCGGGACGACGTGAAAACATCTTCCTCTCATGTCTGTGTCAAATATGCAACACACACACACAAGCATAAGTACGAGCACGTGCATACACATGGCACGCATAGACATGTACAGACGTGCATGTACACACCCACTCAGGAAAGGTGGAGAAAGGACTAAAAGGGGAGAGGGAGGGAGGGAGGGAGGGAGGGAGGGAGAGGGAGGGATGGAAGGGAGGGAGGGAGGGAGAGGAAGAGAGATAGGAGGGACAGAGATGGAGGGAGGAAGGAGGAGGAGGAGAGGAGAGGAGAGGAGAGGAGGAGTAGAGAGGAGAAAGGAGAGAGTGGAGGCGGTGGATGCGTGAGGGAGGAGAGGAGAGAGTTTGGAGCAGGAGTGGAGTGAAGAGTGGAAAGAGGAAGATGGGGAGAGGGAGGGATGGAAGGGAGGGGAGGGAGAGAGGAGGAGGAGAAGGAGAGGAAGAGGAAGGGATAGAGAGATGGATGGAGGAGGAGGAAGGAAGGGAGGGAGGGAGGGAGGGGAGGGAGGGAGGGAGACAGGAGAGGAAGGGAGGCAGGAGAAGAGATGGAGGGAGGGAGACAGGAGAGGGAGGGCGGGAGGGATACATAGTGAGAAAGAAGATGAGAGTGATGGGGTGGAAGGGAGGGAGAGAAGGAGTGTGTAGACTCAGAGAGCTGAGTGGTAGTAGAGCTCAACAAAAGCTCAGTGTTTAACCATGTCTCCAGAGAGAGCAGCTTCTCTGGTTTGTGATAACAGTCAGATAACTGTGAACAATACTCTCACTTCGTCCAGAACATTTCTCTAAGGTCCTCTAACACACACACACCTCCTTTTCTAGGAGAGTTGTATACTGCAGGCATCAGGAGTCTCAGTAGCCCTGTAGGGTTCTTACAGGCGTCGCTGGACTTCTGGAACAGCTGTTGGGGTTGTACCTGTGCGATAGCGTAGCTTTTGACCTAACAGATGTTTATATTTGTGTGTGTACAGTTGTGTTTGCATATTTTACAAGCATTGCACTGCCGTTGTGTGTATATTAGAGTCAGCTATTGGCCACATCCTTCCAGACTCATACTCACAACCGGTCTCCGAGGTCGCCACTCTAACCCCGTCCGTCTGCATCATCATAGCTATTACCACGGCGACCCAGTTCATCCCAACCTGTCAGAGGACCTGATGAGGTCACGTTTGGCTAGCGCTCAGAGCGGCTTTCTGTGTTCGTTGCCCGTCAACTTGACCGGCGGGGTTTGTTTTGTGGTTCATGGTTCACATCATCCTCTGACCGCTGTGTGTTAACCTTTCCAGCTGCTGTTGGCTGCTGTCCTCTGAGGCTGTAGCACTGAGATCATTCCTCCACAACGCTGCTGTGGCCTCCAGACATGTCTCCTCGCTAACATTTAGTTTAGAACAGAACTATATCCCCACGTACACCTTTCTCTCTTTCTCTCTGTCCTCTTTCACTTTTTCCTCTCCCTTTTCTGTGTTTTATTTCTCATTAGTTTTCCTTCCATCTCTCTGTTTTCCTCACTTTTTCCCTCTTTGTCTCTGCTTCTTCTCACATTCTATCTATGTGTTTCTCTTTATCACTTTTCTGTTATCATTCTATTGAAAAGAACGTCATCCAGACATTAAATCGCTGCAGCGTAGCGGCCTGGGGAAATGTGCTGTGTGATGTCTGTGTGTGTGTGTGTGTGTGTGTGTGTGTGTGTGTCTGTGTTAAAGTGCGTGTGCGTGCGTGTACAGAAGTAAACACCACGTAGAGACACTCTGTATGTCTGTCAGCGCTCTAACTGAAGGAGATGAGGGGATAAGTGAAACTTGTTGGAAACAGTGCTACGGAGAGATTGTACAATGTTCAAGTGACTGTGCTCTATATACAGCTATTGTGAATGAGAAGCATCTCTGAACAGCCGAGTGCAATGCATGACCTKTCTGCTGTACTGTTGAACGTGTTTACAGACTTCATACTGCCATTCTCAGAGATGTCCTTGGGCTGCTCACCTAACAGAGGAGGTATAGGGAGGAGGGAGGTAGGAAGAACATCCAGTGCACTGGCAGTCTTGTTGACTTTTTCTCAATGTTTTTTTACCGCCCGTCCTGTTTGCTCCACAACGTTTTCTTAATGAATCACTTAACCAACCTTTTAATCAACATATCTTCATCTAATTGTCTGAATTGTGTCAACTTTTACTGGGCTTTTACTGGGCTGTGTTGTGACAAGGTAGGGCTGGTATACAGAGGATAGCCCTATTTGGTAAAATACCAAGTCCATATAATGGCAAGAACAGCTCAAATAAGCAAAGAGAAACGACAGTCCATCAMTACTTTAAGACATGAAGGTCAGTCAATCTGGAAAATTTCAAGAACTTTGAAAGTTTCGTCAAGTGCAGTCGCAAAAACCATCAAGCGCTATGATGAAACTGGCTTTCATGAGGACCGCCACAGTAAAGGAAGTGAATGTCCTTTAGTAGTGGTTTCTTTGCAGCAATTTACTCTGACCACCTGATTCACGGAGTTCCCTCTGAACAGTTGATGTTTGTTACTTGAACTTGTGAAGCATCTTTGGACTGCAATTTATGAGGCTGGTAACTCTAATGAACTTACTGCAGCAGAGGTAACTCAGGTCTT
>NW_019945145.1:10574-19412 GCF_002910315.2 Salvelinus sp. IW2-2015
TACATGTATTTTAACTATGCAAGTCAGTTACAAACATATTCTTATTTACAATGATGGCCTACCGGGGGAACAGTAGGTTAACTGCCTTGTTCAGAATAACAGATTTTTACCTTGTCAGCGCAGGGATTCGATCCAGCAACCTTTCAGTTACTGGCCCAATGCTCTAACCACTAGGCTACCTACCTCCTGACATTAAACCACTGGAAATCTGTCCTTTGGTCTGATTAGTCCAAATGTGAGATTTTTGGTTAGAACCGCGTGTCTTTGTGAGACGCAGAGTAGGTGAACGGATGATCTCTGCATGTGTGGTTCCCACGGTGAAGCATGGAGGAGGAGGTGTGATGGTGTGGGGGTGCTTTGCTGGTGACACTGTCAATGCTTTATTTCGAATTCAAGGCACACTTAACCAGCATGGTTACCACAGCATTCTGCAGCGATATGCCATCCCATCTGGTTTGCTCTTAGTGGAACTATCATTTGTTTTTCAACAGAGCACTGACCTAACACACTTCCAGGCTGTGTAAGGACTATTTGACCAAGAAGGAGAGTGATAGAGGGCGGCATCAGATGACCTGGTCTCCACAATCACCTGACCTCAACCCAATTGAAATGGTTTGGGATGAATTGGACCGCAGAGTGAAGGAAAAGCAGCCAACAAGTGATCAGCACATGCGAGAACTCCTTCAAGACTGTTGGAAAAGCATTCCAGGTGAAGCTGGTTGAGAAAATGCCAATAGTGTGCAAAGCTGTCATCAATGCAAAGAGTGGCTACTTTGAAGAATCTCTAATATAAAGTATAATTTGATTTGTTTAACACTTTTTTGTTACTACATGATTCCATATGTGTTTTTTCATAGTGTTGATGTCACTATTATTCTACAATGTAGAAATGGAAAAAATAAAGAAAAACCCTTGAATGAGTAGGTTTGTACCTACTCATTCAAGGGTACTGAACTGCATGACAAAACTGAGCTGCATGACAAATAGTCTGGTTCCTTGTCAATAACTATGACCCAGAGTTTGTCTAATCCAGATGACATGGTCAGAATAACCTTCTGTCCCCATTAGTCGTACAGTACATGGGGCCTGACAGTGATAGTCTCACTTCTGATTCCCATTCAGGGAGAGGAACAACACTTCATCATGATGGCAGCTAATGAACCCAGTGAGACAGGGATCTGACACTTATTCCCTCTCTGTCCCCCTCTGTTTTCATAACCACTAATTGGAGCTGTCAATCACATCTGGGTCTCCATGACAACCGAGGGAGAACCAATGGGATGGGTGTTGTTGAATAACCCAGATATAAATCATGAATTATACAGYGGGACTTAGACTGATAATCAGTTGAGTGTGTTTTCTTGACGTGGCTGGATATTTGATGTGTGTCTATGAGAGATGTGAGTAGAACGCAGAGAATAAAAACGTAAGGAAAGATGCCAACTTTGCAGAATGTGGAATGTACTCATGATCTCAAACATGAGTAACTTCATGACTTTGTGACTCCTGTCCAAGTAGCAAACCTAGATAAACACATTAGATAAAACGGAGGTTTCTTGGCTATTCTTGCAGCGTCTATTTTAGTGATGTTCAGAAGTAGAAATGGGCCAGCCAAGACATCCAGCCACACACCTGTGACCTACCTGTTACCTCAAACTTATTTGCGATGTGACCCACATGTACAGGTAACTGTCATAATAAAGGAAACACCAACATGAAGTGTCATAATAGGGTGTTGGGCCCCACGAGCCAGAACAGCTTCACTGTGCCTTTACATAGATTCTACAAGTGTCTGGAACTCTATTGGAGAGATGTGACACCATTCTTCCATGAGAAATTCCAAATTTGTTTTGTTGATGGTGGTGGAAAATGCTGTCTCAGGCTCCACTTCATAATCTCAAATAAGTTTTCAATTGGGTTGAGATCTGGTGACTGAGACAGTCATGGCATATGGTTTACATCGTTTTCATGCTCATCAAACCATTCAGTGACCACTCATGCCRTGTTGATGGGGACATTGTCATCCTGTGGGGGCATACCCATGGTAGCCAAKATAATGGCCTGCCCAGGATACATGACCCTAAGCATGATGGGATGTTAATAGCTTAATMAACTGTGTGGAAGCACCTGCTTTCAATGCAATTTGTATCCCTCATTTACTCAAGCGTTTCCTTTATTTTGGCAGTTACATGTAGCTGGTACACCACACAATGGTTATGTAAAGCATTTTGTACAGACAAACTTACCAAACATATCTGTTGTATCACAYCCATTGTGGCAAATGCATTGTACATCTGTTTTGCAACCAGGAACATGCACTTTCTCCCCCTTTAATTGATACAGGTCTCCCCATCTCCATTACCTACCTAGTCCTAATTATATACCCCACCCTCCCCATTCACTACTTTCCTCTCACCCCTCCTCTGTGTTCCCTATATGGAGCACTAAATGGGATCAGGTCTCGTGTGGAACCCAGACGTGTGTGTGTGTGGTGTGTGTGTGTGTGTGTGTGTGTGTGTGTGTGTGTGTGTGTGTGTGTGTGTGTGTGTGTGTGAGTGTGTGAGTGTGTGAGTGAGTGATGAGGAGTGAGTGAGTGAGTGAGTGGTGAGTGAGTGAGCAGTAGAATGAGAGAGGAAAAGAGGTCAGAGGAGGGCATCTAGACTAACTGTCTTGATACACATAGCACCTGCTAAAGAGGCTCCATCCTTGACTACACCAGCATGTTTTCACAGAGACATCCCCTAAAGGAATGTTCCAGTGACAACAGCCCACAGCTCTAATCAGTAGAGGTGCTGATGATCAATTGTATCCTAAGTGCTTTGGGTATTCCCATTTTCAGCAGTAATCAGTGGGAAATTGGACCAGATACTTGGCTCTCACCATTGGGAATACTGACTAGAATAAACTGGAATGAGTTCCAATTCTCCATCAGAATCATCGGAATAGAGAAATGAGAACAGTGGAACTAGGACTGTTCCGTAATTCTCTGGTTCCATGGAGAGAGAGAGAGCTTTCTGACTGTCAGCTGTAGCGAGAGAAGAATCGTCTGTCACAACACACAAAATACTGTTCATCCTGGCTGGTATAACTATGTATCTGCTTTCAAATGACATGCAGATTGAATAGAGAGCCGATGTGGAAGGATTGTATGATGTGACTGGAGAGTCTATAGAAAGAGGAACTGACTGTCATAGGTACAGTCGGTACGGTGGTGTGTGTGTGTTCTGTGTGCTGTTGTTGTTGTGTGTGTGGTGTACCTGCATGCATGCAAACCAGTGTGTGTGTATAAGTACGTTTACGTATATGTGTCTAATAATGTGACATGAGTCAACAGGGAAATCGAGAAGTCTCGGAGGTTGAGGTGATTAATGTAGCGTGGCGTGTATGACACTCTACCTCCTCTACAGAGACTGACAGGGACAAGATAGATGGGTGTCAGGGAGATGGATGGCCTCCTGCAGGGGGCTCTCCTACCTAGGGATCCAGGAAGTGCAGACACAGGAGTGGTGGGACTAGGAGCTTTCTCACAGCGTGAATAGTTTAACATGATGAGGACAAATGAAATCAGGGACAGAAACTTTGTCTGAGTGGATGGCACCCTGTGGAGAGGAAGGTGTCTCTTCATCCTGAGCTCAGTTTCTTTCTATCATTGCTCTCGCCCTTTCTCCCTACATTCTCTCCTTTCTTTCCGCTTCCTTCCTTATTTCTTCCTTCCTTCCTCCCTTACTTCCTATTTTCTTTCCATCCTACCGTCCTTTATTCTTTCCATCACTTCTTCCCTTTGTCTTATTTTAAATGAAGGGAGGAGGGCATTTTAACTTGTGTTGCCATTTGCATGTCATTTAGACACTCAACACATATTTTAATGATCCTTTTAATCACATACACTACATACTAGCGATGGAGAAAAATACGATATCTATTACTCGACATATCGAATATTATTTTTGATGATATATCGTATCGTTTGACAATATCGCAATGTTATTTTTGCTCTGGTTGACTGTACCTGCACCAAAAATATGTTCTCCATCTTCTTTTAATAGACAATTTGTTTTCAGCACTTTTATTTCCATGACTAATCAAAACTGGTTTTCCACATGCCTCTTTCTTGTCCCTCTGCAGTAGATATATGGTGAGCAATATGTTTAGACCATGGAATCCTAATAAATCACAGTATTGAATCGCAATGCATCGTGAGAAACGTGAGACACGCAATATATATGTATCGTCACCTAAGTATCGTGATAATATTGTATCGCCTAGTATCGTGATAATATTGTATCGTGAGTCCCTGGCTATTCCCAACCCTAATACATCCATCAGTGGAGGCTGCTGAGGGAGGACGGCTCATAATAATGGCTGGAATGGATTCAATGGAATGGTATCAACCACATCAAACACGTGGTTTACATATGGTTGATACCAGTCCATTGGCTCCATTCCAGCCTTTACTATGGGCCGTCCTCCCTCAGCAGCCTCCACTGTAATACATACATGTATATATTTTCCCCATCAAATCATGGGTCACCATGACATACATTAGCTATACAAGAGAACGTGTTACCTGGAATAGATTCCATAATGATCTTCCTAGAGAAGATTCCTGGGGCTTATGGTGGAGAGACTGTATGAAGTGTCACTTGCCAGGATATAATCCAGAATTAATCCACGACGGAGCAATAAACCTTGAGTGCACATGCACAAGCCTTAAGATGCACAGATATCAGCCGAGGCCAGAATGATGCATGTTGTAAATGAACATCATGTATTCATGGGCTAGGTTTCTTGTGTAGGTTTTATGCAGGGCACTTTATTTCCAAGTGCTGTTTTCTGGTCGCACATGATGGTCATGAATAAGCATCTGTTCTGTTTGCAGAGAGTGGCTGTCAGAGAGAAAGGGGTCATGCTGGTGTGTGTTAAACAGTGCTTTTTTTCGACTCCCATTCAGGATGTGGTTCATCTATAAACTGGATTTGTATTGCTTTTTGAGAATGAGGACGTGTGCTTTTCTAGAATCGTCTCCTTCATCACAGTGCCACTTTAAATCAGAGTTTTCTAAAATTGCCCCTGATTTTATAGCTGTCCCATGTGATTAGGTTTTTTATACAGATGTAGGATCTTAATTTGAGCCAGTTTGCTAATCCTGCATCAACAGGAAATGTGAATTATTATGTGGATTAAATTAAGGGACATTTTTGTAGGGGTTGAAACATTTTGGGGAAAATCAAGTCTAAAATTTCAAAGTGAAAATTACAAACTTCAGAAGCCTTTTTAAACCTCAAATACATTACACGTTTAACATTTCCAGGAAAGTTATCCTGAAACAGGGTGACAAATTAAGACACTCCATCTGTATGCAACACTGGTGTTTTGTGTTCTATGTTGTTTGTACATTCCATGTTATTATTGTCATATGCCACTCTATTGTTGCCTCACGGTATTCCTCTCTTCTCTTCCACAGACTCACATCTCTCCAGCGGATCCTGCTACTTCCTATCAGATCAATCAACAAGACTRCCTGTCGGAGAGATTATGAGGAATAGCAGTTTCACTCCCCACGGCAGTCCYACAGGAAGTGAAAAGACACGGGGACTCTGCTAATCACCATGACAACCATACAGCTGTGACTGACTGTGTGAGGCCCCTCCCTCTTTTTCTACACCCAAGCTAAACCCATTCTCCCCTTTCTGAGGACAACCTAGCTACCCCAGTCCATCCCCCACGCTCTTTCTCCTTTAAACTCAACCTCGCTTTCCCTTATTTCAATCCCACGTTTCCTCCATCTTAACAAAACCTCCCTCTTCATTCGTCCTCCTCCTCCTTCTCTTCCCTCCATCATCATGCTCAGCAGGCTTCACACTCACTCCTCCTCTTCCTCTCCATCTACCCACACCCTCCTCATCCTTCCCTCTCTCCTCCTCTTCCTCCACCTTCCGGGCCTGGTCTGGGGGGACTGCTGGCTGATCGAGGGGGACAAGGGCTACGTGTGGCTAGCCATCTGCAGCCAGAACCAGCCTCCATATGAGACCATCCCCCAGCACATCAATAACACGGTCCACGACCTGAGGCTCAACGAGAACAAGCTCAAAATGATCCCCTACACCTCCATGTACCGCTTCACCAACCTCACGGACCTCAACCTCACCAAGAACGAGATCTCCTACATTGAGGACGGGGCCTTCGCTCAACAGGCCAACCTACAGGTACACTGGGTGGTGGGTTGGTGGGTGGGTGGGTTGATTGATTGATTGGTTGATTGATTGATTRAATCTTGACGTAATCCTTTCTGGTTCTCTCCTAGGTCCTCCAGCTGGGCTACAACAAACTGACCAACCTGACAGAAGCCATGATGAGGGGCCTGGGCCGGCTGCAGTGCCTCTTCCTCCAGCACAACCTCATTGAGGTGTGACATTGGTCGATTTTTGTTTAGTTCTGTAGTTTTTAAATATTTCAATGCTACTATTTGCTAAATCTAAATTTATATTATTCTGTATGTACAATATGATTCAGATTTGTATAAATATATTGCTTTCTGTCTCTGTATGTTCTCATCAAGGTCATTGGCAACAATGCATTGGATGAGTGCCTCAGTCTCAACAGCATTGACCTGTCATCCAATAAGCTGGCCCGCATCGACCCCTCCACCTTTACCATTTTGAATCGCCTCATGGTGTGTGAGCTGGCTGGGAACCCCTTCCATTGTGGCTGTGACTTGTACAACTTCCTCACCTGGCTGGAGGCCTTCAATAACGTCACACACACCTACGACCGGCTCCAGTGTGAGACCCCCAGGGAGATGTTTGGCTACCCACTCCTGAGTCCCATCGCGTCCGGCCACGCTGGGCACAACGCTCGGACGATTCTGTCCTCTGTCTGCCGGGATGGGGTCTTCATCCCCGGGATGACGTCTCTKCCGCCAGACTCAGATTCCTCCGGAATGGGCCCGGACATGTTTGACCGCGTGGGTCCGTACCACCAACCCACCACCTCGTCTTCCTCCACGGAGCACAGCTTCAGCCCCAGCATCAAGCTCCACCACGTGTCCCTCTTCACGGCCTCTATCATGGTCCAGATCCCCAGACCTTACAGCAAGATGTACATCCTGGTGCAGTACAATAACACATTTGTCTCTGATGTCATGAACCTGAAGCTCAAGAAGGAGATGATCACGCTGAACAAGCTCAAGCCACACACCAACTATACSTTCTGCGTGGCCTCCATCCGGACCTCCCAGCGCTACAACCACACCTGTCTCCAGTTCTCCACCCGAGCCCAGAACCCCGACGACATGCCGCCAACACCTTCCACCACCACCCACTACATAATGACCATCGTGGGCTGCATCTTCGGGATGCTCTGCATCCTGGGCCTCGTCTACTATTGTCTGAGGAAGAAGAGGAGGCGTGAGGAGAAGCAAAAGTCCATCTGTGTGAAGAAGACSATTCTAGAAATGAGGTATGGCCCGGAGGTGGCGGCGGCCGTGGGGAACGACCCGTCTGCGGTGCAGAAGCTCCAGGAGCAGGCCCAGGGTCAGGGCCACCACCAGTACCAGCACCACACACACGGGGGCAAGCTACCAATGTCTGCCTCCTCCTCGGGCATGCTTCACTCCGCCAACACCTCTTCCTCCAGACTCTCCTCCATCCCTCAGGATAAGATGCCCACCGCCTTCTCTGAGGCCATGCTGACCAGCAAAGGCAACTARATGGATGTGAGGACGGAGGGGGTGATGAGAGATGGAGGGATGGGAGGAGGACAGGGAGGGATGAGGGATGAGGATCTAAGAGAAGAGGACGGGACGGACGTGGGGGAGGATTCGGACGACGACGGGCGAGGCTCGGCCTCGGAGATCTCCACCATCGCCATGGAGGTGGATAAGGTCAACCAGATTATCAATAACTGCATCGACGCCCTGAAGCTGGACTCTGTCATGGCCGCCTCCTCCACTGCCTCTTCCGCCACTACCACCACCTCCTACCCCACCTCCCCTCCACCRACCTGCACCTCCTCCTTGACCCGTGGCCTCATCCCCCTTTCCCCCGGCATCACTGAGACCTGCCCGGGCCTGCCCTCCCCTACCACTAAGATCCCCCCTCCACCGCCACTCCCCTTCTCCGTCCCTCTCTCGGAGCGTCCYGGGATCAGCGGCGGYGGGTTTGTGTCGCCGCCCMACCGCCCGCCTCCCCCTGCGTCCGCTGTGCGCCCTGTCGTGAGGCAGATGAGCGCTGACGCTGCGGTGGTGATCAGTGCCGTGAAGAAGCAGTGTAGCACCTCGTCCTGCAACTCCATGGGACGTGACCGGGAACGAGGGACCGGAGGAGGAGGCCGGGTCTACAGCCTGGACGTCCACGAGCCCCGCAGCCCGGAAGACGGGAAATCAGATGACGTAACGCCTGTTTGTGTCTGCGTTGAGTGTATGCGTGTGTCATCGAGTGTACTGTATGTGTGTGTGTCAGTGTTTGTGTGTGTGTGTGTGTATGAGTCAGTCTAAACTCCTACACATGTTTTTGGGCGCATGTAGGGCACGCAGATAATGTGTGTGTCTGTGTTGGTGAGACAGAAACACAGTGAGATAATATACCCAGAGAGAGCGAGAGAGAGAGAGAGAGAGAGAGAGAGGAGAGAGAGAGAGAGAGAGCAATACAAAGGGGGAAAACATGGTGATTGTGAACAGAGCTGTCAAGCAGTCTCTCCCTCCTATCCCTAAGATCATCCATGCTATTGGATGGTGCACAAACATTTGCATTTCAATAGTGGCTGTCACAGTCACAGCAAGCGGAGAGGAATATAAGGAAAAACTGAAAACACTCAAGGAGGCTTTACGGTGTGAGGATG
>NW_019945145.1:20236-35346 GCF_002910315.2 Salvelinus sp. IW2-2015
TCCCCTGGACCCCTGCCAACAGTACCCAGGAGAGAGAGGCAGCCCCGCGGGTGTGGAGAGCCCCTGGAGCGGCTGCCTCTGTGGGGAGCGGCGGGGAGGAGGGGGGTGGGGGTGGTAGTGGAGTGGTGGTGGTGGTGTTGATGGTATTACCAACCAGCATCACCAGCACCAGCACCAGCAGCAGCAGCAGCAGCAGGGGCAGGGACAGGAACAGCAGGAGGACTACCACTGCTCAGAGCACCGCCACTCCGTCCCGGCTCTGTACTACGAGGGCTCCCACCAGGGCTCGCCGCCAGGCTTTTCTTGTGTCTCAAATGCCATCATATTCCCTAAACAGTACACTACTTTTGACCAGAGCCCTTTGTGACGCAGACGTTGGGTCTTCAGTCAGCCACAGCACAGGACTAGCCAACCAGGCGGGCAGGGTAATGTACTGTGATACAGGCCAGACGTAACCTCCTSTGAAGATAAGGAATTGACACAGCAGTGTAAAACAGTAGCCCCGCCCCTGGAGCAGAGACATSCCGCTAGGAGCTACAGGGAGGAGTATCAGGTATCTGGCCCTACATGTTGATCTATGATCAGACATTTAACCTGGACCCTGTGAATGGGAATCAGATTGTGAACAGCTGTATTGTTGTTATTGGTGTCTTGGGTAGGGGTCGCTGTGACTTACTAGGTTCTGTAGACAGATCAAGAGAGAGATGGAGAGACCGTAAAACACAGAGATAAAAAAGAGAGTAAATAAAGAGAGGGGAGAGAGATACATTCTGCGTATTGTGCATATTCATGTCAGCAGATGAATGTGGGTCAACAGAGCTAAAATAGTGACKATGTGCATCGTTTGATGTGAGCTCTTTGTGTGCTGCTGGCAATCCTTTTGTCTAGATGAATGTGGCTTAAAAGGTCCATTCCACGTTTAATAATGTGATCTGAAATGGATCGTGGTCTTTAACTGGCGACCCACTTCACACAGGTTTACCCACACAGTTCCACTGTACAGCAGTTCTAGCTCAAGAGAATAATACCCCTCTTATTTCATAACAACTGAAGGAGGGGCGGAGTAAGGAGGTACACCTTTAATTAACACCAACACCTCTTTCTGGATATTAACACCATGAACGTCCACTTTAATTAGACACACTAATTAGCAATTAAACAAGACTGTGTCATGGGGAGGTTGTGTATGTGTGTGTGCGTGCGTGCGCGTGTGTGTGTGTTGTGTAGGGTCGGTCAATATGCAGCGGTGGGTTGTGTGTAGAGTGTTTAAGCTAATTGAATTAGATCTGCCTGCCTGGCTCGAGAGTTGATTAGGAGTCTGTGGGATTGGAATATTGACAGGCAACTGTGGAGAAATGCATAAACAAGGAGGAGAACAGCTCATATCCACCTCAACACACACACACACACACACACACACACACACACACACACACACACACACACACACACACACACACACACACACACACACACACACACACACACACACACACACACACACACACACACAGAGAGAGAGGATATAGAGAGGGTACATTCACCTAATCCACTTTAATGCATGATCCAGCTGTTAACCAGTAGAGTGACCTGTATGTATTAATACTATAGGAGGCAGTCTGTCATTGTAACAGCTGGCTGCGTACCAAGGACCAGTGTGGGGACTAGTAATGTAACTACATTTTGCAGTGACTTGATGGTAGCTGAGTTATATTACAATCTTAGTAGTGTTTTCAGTAGTTCATTACTTTTCTGCCATGTAGAGGTCTGGCTAGCCACTGGAACTACACACTACTTCTTTTGCAAAAATAAAATAAAATGTGGTGAAGTAGGAAAAACTATCTGGCATCAGACCTCCCCAATTCTCACTTGAGACATAGTTTTTGTGTTTAAGAGGATAAATTACACATTATGTTAACATCTAACTACAGAGCGATCTGTTCTTGCTATTTGTATTCTATGACATTTCAAATGTACATATCATTTTTCATGAAGTAGTTTGGATGCAGTGAAGTGCTTTTTAAAAGTAACTTTAGTTCAGTAAACTATAAACTCTTTCTGAAGGGTAGCTTTAGTGTAGTTTAACTCCAGTGTGAAGGGTACTTTAGTGTAGTTAACATCTCAGTGTGAAGGGTAGCTTTATGTATGTTAACTTCTTCCAGTGTGAAGGGTAGCTTTAGTGTAGTTTAACTTCTTCCAGTGTGAAGGGTAGCTTTAGTGTAGTTTAACATCTTCCAGTGTGAAGGGTAGCTTTAGTGTGTAGTTTAACTTCTTTCCAGTGTGAAGGTAGCTTTAGTGTAGTTTAACTTCTTCCAGTGTGAAGGGTAGCTTTAGTGTAGTTTAACTTCTTCCAGTGTGAAGTCATTGGTAGCTTGGTAAACTATATTTTCAGAGTAGCTTCCCCAACACTGTCAAGGACACACTGACAGGTTGTAGAGTCACCTCTCTAGATAAATGGGAAACGGGATATCCTGTGCTGAAGTCTCCCAGGTTAGATGGACCGATATGATTTACTATGACTTACATACAGCATTTTAGTGCATTGAATTAACTCTCCAAAGGTGATGGATTTTATTTAAAATAGGGTCGATAGGGTACGTTTCTATCAATAGCAACAGTGTTGTAGTGTATGTAAGGTGGTAGCCAAGGAGATACTTTTCATAAGTAGAAAATGTTCCGAAAGTGAATTTCAGCTCTCTCTTTCTCTTTCTCTCGCTTTTCACTCTGTGTGTCCTCTGTTATGAGTGTTCACTGTCACCTGCCCCACACACACACACACACACACACACACACACACACACACACACACACACACACACACACACACACACACACACACACACACACACACACACACACACACACACACACACACAGCACACACACCCCTAAGCGCCTGGGCCTAATGGGATGTGGCTTCAGCGGTGTGTAGCGATTGAACACGACATCTCTGCTGGGCTTCAGCAGAATAACACCTGTCCCCTTTATTCAAGGAGAAAAGCTGGAAATTACCTTCCTCTGAGAGTTGGATTGTATTACTCTCCTCCTGCACAAGATTTTTTCACTCCCTCCTTTTCCATCTTCCTTTTTCTTTTTTCAAAATATGTCATCTTGTTTCACCTGCGCTTGTTTGTGATGAAATGATGCATGTTGAATACAAACCAGTCTGTGGGTGAGAGTGGTTCAAATGAGTAAATGTTATATAAATGTTACCTGGATGTTACAAGGGGTGTTTTTTTTTCGGTTCCCTCAGTTCTTCTGGTTGAAGTAGTGTTGGGTTATGATTGGTTTATCCTGTGAGACTGATCCGAGTCAAAGGTCATATTCCATACAGATCCATAGTGCTGCCATTTTGGTTTTCCATTGGAACCGACAAGGTCATGGAAGGAAAGAGTCACAATGCCAGCTCTCTCAGTGAAAGAGAGAGAGGAAATCTCACTGGATTTACAGAACTCTTTCCAGACTCTTCAGTCTTCCTGAAGGAAACAGCTACAACAAACAAACAATTTAAATGTACGATACCCACTGATCTCTCTCTGAGACACTACACCTGAAATCTACAGAGGAACTGCTATGCTACCGGAGGCTAACTGTGACAGACTCTGCTCTTCACCATTCACACACAGAGGGATTCTCAAGGAACCTGGCGAGAACGTTTAAAACACACGCTCGGAAAGGTGACTTTTTTGTCATTTTGGCTCCAAATCCCTGAACTCCTAATGTAAGTTTACAGACATTGACACTGTGAGAGTGTCCTGCCCCTTCAAAAAGACTCAGATGTTGACAAAGCTGTGACAGGATTTTCATCTGTACAAACCAGTGCCCATACATACAACCATTACAACTGCCACCATTTTTAGTGTGTTCGAAGTACAATGTGACAAAAAAAGATGTTTGGTTGTTTCATACTACAGTTTCATACGTTTCAGATGTTTTTTACGACCCAATTTGCCATTGGTTTTGTTTTCTATTCTAAATTGTCAACTGTTTGACTCAATTTGCCATTGGTTTGTTTTCTATTCTTAATTGTCAACTGTTTGACTCAATTTGCCATTGGTTTGTTTTCTATTCTAAATTGTCAACTGTTTGACTCAATTTTGTCCCATTGGTTTGTTTTCTATTCTAAATTGTCAACTGTTTGACTCAATTTGCCATTGGTTTGTTTTCTATTCTAAATTGTCAACTGTTTGACTCAATTTGCCATTGATTAGTTATTCTATCTAAATAGGATGTATAAATCACTAGGAGGAGTAAGACTGAAGCTCATTCAAGTGCTCTCCTGCTCAAGGACCTGCCTCGATCATCACACATCGTTTCCAYMACATTCCCAGAGTCCTTTAGCCAAATACAGTGGCRATTCTATTTGTATTTTGTAATAATAAAAAATAACCCAGTGGGGACTCTTCTCTCGGCTTGCTTGCACAACGTTTTTTTACGAGAGCTCTTGTAATGGTTTTAATCTCATGTAGCCTATGCCTCCCAATCCGTCATTTCAAAGCTATTTTGATSAAATTCTTTCAACTCTGCACTGGACATACCAAGGAGGGTCTTGGGTGAAAACTAGTGCACTACATTGTGATCAAGATGCACAATATAGTGCATAGGTGGCCATTTGAGACATAACCCAGATAGACTAATCTCCCTCCACTAGGTTGTCAGGAATGGTCAAAGTTTTCCCTTCTAAAATAACTTCTGTTGTCTGTGTTTAAATAATACATGGTTTCCCTGCTAACTCCCAGAAAGCGGTGTAATGGTTGCGGTTTAGACGAGCTGTTGTGTTAAGTGGCCTTTGTTTAGGCTTCTGAGATATTTATCAGAACAGAGCTGTGTTTGGGGGCGTATTGGGGCGTAGAGGTTGGGAACACCAGAGRAGMGGCTGGATGCTGGATATAGAACATGGAAGACTGTATTCTATAGCACTGACCTAAAGTAGTTAAGAGTACATTGGTGGCCTACATGGAGCCTTTGGGCTTGGTTAGTTTTCCAGAGCAGGTTGGAGTGTATACCTTGTACCCAGTGCACTGTACCTAGGGGGACTCGGTACTCGACAACAATTCAAAAAAGCATGGCATCCCCTCTTGGGCGCCCCAATAAGCAKTAAACATATAAACATTGATTGGATCCACAATTTCTATAGTACTCACAAGAGTCACTGCCTAAAAACAATGAGAGTCTGAAGCCTAGTCTGTTAGCTACTGTACTCCTCCAYCTTTGTTGTTGCGTCCTCGTTGCCTCAGCAGAGCCCTGGCTTTTAACAGTGTTGTAATCTAATCCTGTTAGGATTGGGTCTATTTATTTTAGCTCTCTGTRTGAAAGATCACACTATTTACATAGAGTTCGTAATACCTACTTATCCTCCTTTATACTCTCCATGAGGCCCTGTTTCTGACATCTAAAGCCCCCCTGGAGACAGAGGCTGTGTCCCAACTGGCACCCTATTCCCTATATAGTGCACTACTTTTGACCAGGTTTCATAGGGCTCTGGTCAAAAGTAGTGCACTATGTAGGGAAGAGGGTGCCATTTGCGATGCAGACAGACAAACAAACAGACAGACAGACAGACATATATCAACAGCTATTCAGGCGGCCATGACATCAATGCTTTATGTTGGATGCTATGCTTCATGACATGGTGGAACAGTGTGAGTATTTGAAGAGTTTCCCATCTCTCAGAGAATGGGTTGAAAGGCCCAGTGATGTCTCTAGTTGTGCCCCAGCGGCCCTCTCTCTTCACACGGATGGACTGTGTGTGCAGACTACAGATGGACTGTGTGTGCAGACTACAGATGGACTGTGTGCAGACTACAGATGGACTGTGTGTGCAGACTACAGATGGACTGTGTGTGCAGACTACAGATGGACTGTGTGTGCAGACTACAGATGGACTGTGTGTGCAAACTACAGATGGACTGTGTGTGCAGACTACAGATGGACTGTGTGTGCAGACTACAGATGGACTGTGTGTGCAGACTACAGACAACAGATAATGAAGATAAGTCAATGGCTCTCTAATCGTGCTGTTGACTTTGATCAGTGATCATCTACCCCAACGCTGTATGGAACAGAAGGCTACTGAGCTGTGACTGTAGTGTAGCAGAAAGGAAGGGGGAAAGAGAGAGAGACAGGTTGTAGCAGACACTGACTATATAGATGCTGCATAGAAGAAAAGAGCAAGAGGGATGGACACAGAAAGAGAGAGGGCAGAGGCTAGTGACAGGYTGGCTGTATGGAAGGAAAGGAAGCTATCTGAAGAGAAMGAGACAGAGGAGAGAAGTGAGAAGGATGACRAAAATAAAGACTAMCAGCAGAGCCTGAATGTATCGATGGAAAAGAAGCTATAGGAAGCTAAGAGACAATTTATTCTTGATCTGARAATGTGGTCGRAGGCTCCATATGGAGGGTGTGACGCAATGACAGAGTCTCCGGAGGAAYGCAGAGGCCAAATTGAGCTCTGTACCGCATCGCCGTGTGCCTCTCAAATGTTGTAAGAATGCAGAGGGCTCAGTATAGCTCCGCATTGACATGACTGGTTGACGGTAGGTGAGGGAAAGAGGTCCTGTATAAACACATACTCACTTCTTTGACAACTTCCTTCACAACAGCTCTGCACTGCTCGGCAAAGCGCAAGAAGTACGAATGCCCTGACTTCTGCAGAGGCCATATCACCGTAAATGCTGCACGGCCAATATAGACTGCAGATTGACCAGGCATCGCCTTTTAAGTGGCAGAAAAGAAGCTGTGGCGAGAACATGGTGTGACATTAATCGTTGTCAGTTTGCAGCCACATTACAAAAAGCAGAAAGTGGATTACTTTTCCATGGAATTTTTCTCCCCCTCTTTCTAAGCTCTTTATCTCTCTCCAAGCATTAGGACCTCTAACTGCTATAACAATGGACCAGAGAGGCAGGAGGACAGCAGATTTATGGCTGAAAATGGGGTTTAATTTCACATTTTACATTTCACATATTATGGAAAAATCAGGGGTTACAGATATAGGATCATAATTTGATCACTCTTTTGTTACTGAGAATTTCAGATCAGCTTTGTGATGTACATAAATTCACTGAAAACCCACACTAACACATGGTTATATTAACAGTATTGTACTGTTCACATAGCCTACTTTTGGCCAACTAATAGCCTAACCACCGATCTAGGAAYGTTATGGACTAAATGTTCAAATCCTGTTCCTGCAGGATTATTTTTGCTGTGACAATATAGGTCAAATTAAGATCCTGTATATCTTGGTCCAACTCATTTAGAAGCTACGACTATTGAAACAGTATTAATGTTCACCCATAGTTTATTACTTTGAATGAATTACTGTCTAATGGACCTTTCAATGGATTCAAATAAATTGTRTTTTATAAATGATAATTGACTGATATCGAAAAGTGAAATTTGAAAGCAGAAAATATAAAGCATTTGAAATACAGCACCATTTTGCTAGTTTATAGTCATACAACTCAGTTCACATGCAGTTGAAAAGCCTTTTTTGACCTGCTACATGAATATTTCAGTCACTCTGTTTCCACTTGTAGTTTAAGAGGCAATGTTTTCACGTACAGTTGTTAATGCACTTAAATATGAAGTATGGATGATTGTGCTTGTTTGGGCTTCAAAGTATTTTACTCTGAGTTGAATATACGTTTAGTGCGTACCTCTCTCAATGTGAGAACAGTYCTATGGCTGGGGGCTGGGAGTGTATTGAGGGGATAAGAGGAAGCCTGGTTGGCAGCCAGCTTGCAGCCCTTCACGCCTCTTGCTAGTCCACTCACTCCTTTTCTCAGGCTATACTCATCTGTTAATCTGMCTGAGAGACACAGTGTTCAGACCGTAGAGTGAAGTGACAGGTAGGTGAGAAAGAGATGAAGAGAGGAGAGGTAAAGAGAGAGGTGGGGAGAGAGAGAGCCGAAGCAGTATGATTAAACAGGAGTGAGCCATGTCCTGAACAGCAGGTAATGACGGGATCTTCAGAGAGGGAGAGACGGAAAGAAGGATTTCCAGAAACAAGTACTCTCTAGAGGGGAGATGATCCCAGAGCCTCAGCATGAAGCTTCTAACACCTTTTATCAGGAATCTGTCAACAGACTGCTTACATGGACCAACAGGATACTGAACACACACAGAGAGAGAGAGAGAGAGAGCGTGGGAAGAGGACAGCGCTACAGAACAGAGGCTACTCAGAATCATTGGCACGCCTCTCTGGTATAGAACAGGTCTGAGAACAGATAGTAAAATCCTGCTCACGTTCCCACTAGCTTTCTTCTATCTACTCCATCATAATTATCCTCAAACAATAGCAGGCCTCATTTCAGCCWTATCTCAGCCTGGGCTCCATTGTTAACCATGATACTGTCTCCCCTGAGGTCCAACTGAGGATCTTTAGGCCATCAGCATAATGGCTGAAGTCACTGTTATTCTAGCCAGCCTTAAGAGTTAAATGGTTTTGTTAGCATGATAGGGTTAATTCCAACATTAGTCCATGATGGGGAATAATCCATTTAATTTGTTCAAGGATGTGCCATGGAGTAAAGTACYACTACTTCATGAAATGTCCATTTTGCAAGGCAACAAACGACACTCTCTTTTCTTACATGTGTCCTTTAAACAAAAAAATCCCTCTCACTTTGCCTTTCAGGCTGAATGTCTTCAGTACAAACTGAACAAATAGAGGTCTGTATCATCAATGAGCTTCAGCTGTTTGTGTCTGACACGTGTGGTTGCTAAGACGTCTGTAGTTGGACTTGTATAGGAGCAACAACCACACACTGTTTCTGCCTCCACGGTGCTATTCTGAGCTACAGTATATCTCACATGGCTGTGTGGGAGTCTTTGTAGGCTGGGTGTCTTCATACTGAGAGTTGGGCTTTGTTCAGTTGGATAATTATGTTATCCTTTTGGAAGTAGCATTGCTTGTGGGATAGGGGGAACAGAGAATGAATATGGATTTGGTTTTGATTTTGGCAGTGTTCCTTGTTTGAAAGGGGATATTAATGACGCAAGATCGATAAGACCGATAACTCTGTTAAATGTTCAGAAAGATCTTTCTTGGCAAAGTTTTGYGGATGCCTGATTAGTTTGTSTATCCTGCCTTGTGTCAAATAAAAGACCCAAGTCTTGGCAAGTCAGGGTCAGGAGTTCACACCAACTGTCTGAGCAACAATTATCACAGATTTGATTCAATGTCAAATATGTTTATGATTATGTTCTTCTTTACTATCTGTCTGGTTGGCCACCCAATTAYACTGTTTATACTWAGTAGCCCCTGAAAGAAGCATGCTAGACCTCTGCCAAGAGGTCTGAAYATCTATGGCACAGAAGTTAGTGTACTTGCCCTACACTGCAGGGTTGCTGGTTCAGATCCATGAGCAGGAGAACACTACACAGAGCTTTTATACCTGTCCCAAATCAAGGCTCAGGAATGTCCAAGACCGTTATCTTGTATAGTTTATTATGACGATAACATAAAACATTTAGTTTTCTCCATGTGCACATATATATACAAWTTTTCTAAGGTTTGGTTCCCAAAGAGAAGGTATGGATTTAAAAGAATCTGTGAAATATCTGTGAATTTTGTACTGACTGTAAAAAAAGAAAAGAAAAAAAAGTTGATTGTATGGCTTTTTGTCTACTGAGCTTGATCTGTCTGCGTGTTTCTTCTGGGTGGGTTGGGGTTTCGGRATCAAGGGACGACAGTTTGAAGTACTTGATTATCTATGTCCTAAAGAGGTTAAAGAATAGAGAAGTTTAACAAGTGAATTTAAAAAAGAAACAAAGTTATATTTGCATGATTTCCTGTATTTTTCAAGAGAAGAAATATATTGTTGTGTTTAACGAGTGGATGTATGTTGAAAACAAAACAGAACCGTAGGGACTGAAATACAGTATTTGTCAAACTTATTTCTAAGATTTAGKTTAAGGGTGACGTTCTTTTTAAATCTCTCGAATGTTGAATAGTTGCATTCATCTTTATCTGTTTTTTTGGTATTCAGTTTCAGCCTAATGTATTTCTACTGTCTGCAGTTAGCAGTGCTATATTCCTCCTATTGTTTCTGGCCAGAGGCGGGTTGAGTTGTGTGCTGTGGAAAAAACCTTCAGGCCTGTGGGTTGTTTCCAYCCATTTRTTTGGAAAGCTGCAGGGATCTCTCTTTCTCTCTATGACACTGATTATTCTCTCCAATGGACAACGGTAACTCCATCCCCCTGGCTTCAAGCACAAACACAGATTCTGTTGTGATTATCTATGAACACAGTAGCAAGGCGTGTGCTTGAGTGAGGGTGTGTTTACTAAGGAGATGCAAGCGTATGCACATACACATACCACACATACACAACACCACACACACACACACACACACACACACACACAGTACCCTCTGCACATGAGAAGGGTTAAGCAGACCATTGAACCATTAGGGTCCTATTAGGGTATTAGTCTGTCAACCCTCATTCATCCATTATGAGTCATGGGGGATCAATACAGCATCCTCTCCCCTGCCACTCACCCCGYGCCCTGCTAGCTCCGCTGTTAGATCTATAGGCATGTTCTACATGCAGGCTCAATACGCTAAGTTGATCTCATGGTCATGGCGAGAGGTAAATGGAACCAGAAGTAGTCTTCCAGCTGATCCTGAGTCTGTCGTTAGTGGTGTGAGTAGCCGGAGCAGAGGGAGTTGAGTGCATTTCATTTCTTGGCCGTGAGTCAATGACGTGTTCGCTCGCTGGTCCAGCTCCCCATTATCTCCTCTCTGTGACAGCAGGCCATAACTCACACARGTTTACATTTCTACACAGCGCATCTATCTATAAGGGTGARCCCGCGCCAAAAACATAAGAGGCTGTCCCGCATCAATTACACAGACAAATGAAATGAATTAACCTCTTGACTGGGTGTTTGCTAGCTCAGCWGAAGAGCTATTTCAGGCCGGTGGCCWTTTTGTTTGAGTGTTTTGTTGTTTTATTAGTGTGCAGGTTTCTTCTTTTTTCTCATTTTGTTTTATAAGTTGAAATKAATCACTACACTAATCTAATCAGATCAGTAAATAGTCCATTAGCGCCGATGGCTAATCTCTGATGTCCACAGTAACCGCTCCTGCAGCTCCGGTGGAGAAACCCTGTTTTGTTTGCTGGCTGGGCACATTAAACAGTAGCAGCAGCGCTGGCAGCATTCCGATCGATGCTAATGCTCTCTGTGCTCATAAACACCAGGGTGACTGGTTGGCATTCCAAACACATAATCTGATACAGCAGTATGCCTGATGCCAGCAGGATATGATAGGATAGTTCTTGGCAAAGGGATAAGCTCAGAGGCTTCGGAATACAGGCAGCGCTCCTCGGATATAGGGCCAGGCAGGAGCACCATTCTCACTCATCAGGAAATGAAAATGTCTCGGGATCGATCAGAGCGCTGGATGGAGATGCCCCAGGTCTTTAAGGGCAGATGGGGTGATTAGACAGATGAGCCAATCACAGCCTGCTTCTCTGAGTGCTCCACAGTGGAGACCAGCTCTTGATAGAAACACTGCAGGTGGAAATGTATTGAAAAGAATGGACACAGCTTTCTATGGTGTCCCATTCTATGGTGTTAGGTTTCTATAACAACACTCTGAATGTTGCTCCCCGTTCACTAAGCCCATGCCTGATTGTTATCCAGTTATGATTGGTCGTCTTTCTATCTCTTTACTAACTCTCTTCTTTTTGAAGGTTTTTTCCATAGCAACCCAAACATTATCAACAAGACATGATGTACTCTGAGTACTGCAATGTGTGCTGGTCTTAAATTGTCTTCTTGTTCTTTACTTAACAGTGACATGGTTTAACGTCTCGTGGTCTAACAGGTCATCATGGTCTAACAGGTCATTATGGTCTAACAGGTCTATGGTCTATACAGGTCATCAATGGTCCTAACAGGTCATTCATGGTCTAACAGGTCATCATGGTCTAACAGGTCATCATGGTCTAACAGGTCATCGTGGTCTAACAGGTCATACATGGTCTATGACAGGTCATCATGGTCTAACAGGTCATCGGTCTAACAGGTCATCGTGGTCTAACAGGTCATCTGGTTAACAGGTCATCATGGTCTAACAGGTCATCTGGTCCTAACAGGTCATCATGGTCTAACAGGTCATCATGGTCTACACCAGGGGTTCATCATGGTCTAACAGGTCATCTGGTCTAACAGGTCATCATGGTCTAACAGGTCATGCATGTCTAATCATGGTCACAGGTCATCGGTCTAACAGGTCATTGGTCTAACGGTCATCTGGTCTACAGTCATGATGTCTAACAGGTCATTTGGTCTAAAGGTACTGGTCTAACAGGTCATCATGTCTACAGGTCATCATGGTCTAACAGGTCATCATGGTCTAACAGGTCATCATGGTCTAACAGGTCATCATGGTCTAATACAGGTCATATGGTCTAAACAGGTCATCATGGTCTAACAGGTCATCGTGGTCTAAAGGTCATCGTGGTCTAACAGTCATCATGGTCTAACAGGTCATCATGGTCTAACAGGTCATCATGGTCTAACAGGTCATCATGGTCTAACAGGTCATCATGGTCTAACAGGTCATCTGGTCTACAAGTTCATCTGGTCTAACAGGTCATCGTGGTCTAACAGGTCATCGTGGTCTAAAGGTCATCGTGGTCTAACAGGTCATCAGTCTGGTCTAACAGGTCATCATGGTCTAACAGGTCATCATGGTCTAACAGGTCATCATGGTCTAACAGGTCATCATGGTCTATAACAGGTCATCATGGTCTAACAGGTCATCATGGTCTAACAGGTCATCATGGTCTAACAGGTCATCATGGTTGAAGTGATCATGGTTTAGGGTCATTTGGGTCATTGTATTCCAATGGAGAAATTCCAAATTCAATCCAACAGAAAGAAATTGAACATGGACTTTCTCCATAGGAAAACAATACAATCCCTTACCTGACTGGACTTCAGATGGAACTGCCCTTAACCGTGTTTAACCGGTCAGACTAAACTGTTCTAACCACAGTATCAATGGTTCTAAACAGTGTGATCTGCCAGTATACAGTGATCTGTAATATCTCTAGTGTTCTTCTCCTTCCTTCACTTTGCCAGTGAGGACCTAAGGGTGATAGATACTGTGGTTTGAAGAGAAATATTTGTATTACTCACTCTCTTCTTCTTCTTATGTTGTTGATGACAACATTCATGTTTTATCCTCACAATTTCTGTACAAAAGATCTATTTCTATATTTGCAATACATTTGTAATTAAAAATGATGACAATGTGTTGGCTTCTCTGTTTTTCCTCTTCACTGAGTTAGATGATTGTTTTTGTGTCAGGCTCAAATTTTATTCAACAAACTTTATTTGATCGATTGGAGCTACAGATACTGTAGATTGAGTTATGATGTTTTGATTTGACATGATTAGGCAAAATTCATTGCATTTGATTTGCATTTAAATTAGAGCCTAGTAGTATTAGAAAAGGGTTACACTACAGTGTGCGGGGGGGGGGGGGTCAGCCCTTATTGAATCATTCACTTGCTGAGAGCAGCTGTGAGCACCCTTTGACTGCTTTGAGTGGCCAGGGACCCCCCCCCCCCCCCCCCACACACACAACACACACACACAGAGATGGGCCACTTGTCCTCCTGACTAAAAGCTTCCATTGTGATGGGCTGGTTCAGAGAGAGGAAAGCAGGTGGGCACTCAGAATGAGAAAAAAACTCAACCTCCCTGACTCACCACAATAACAAACAGGATTAACTCACTCAATGTACAGGCTTACATACATAACACTCAGACCATTGTCATTCATAATACTGAATCACCTCACCTAGTACAGAGTTATAATACAATGTGATCAGCAACACAAACTCAACCTCTGACTCACAGGTACTTTTGTTTCTCTGACTTCACTGCCACCCCCCTCCTCCTCCCCCCTCCTGCGCAGCTCAGCCAATCACTGAAGAGATATGTTCCTTTCTCACCTGCTTTTTTTCCTCCATCAAAGTGACGTCAGCTCAGTTTTGTCCTGTAAATAACAAAACACCACTTTAGTTTTAGGGGTGGATAGAGGTCAGAGAGGGATGAGGGAGAGAGACAGAAAGGGGGCGATAGAGAGGCGAGGGTCAGGAATGGAGGGGAGAGGGAGGATAGAGAGAGGAGAGACAGAGAGAGAAGAGAACCACATGTACACAGCCTTTCTGTCCTGCCCTCCTTGGGGAAATGTCTGTCTGTCTGTTTGTCTGTGTTCAGTGTGACAGGCCAGCATTCAGAGAAGCTCAGCTGCCCACAGCTGGCAAGATCTGGCACAGTTGTTTCACTGCCACACACACTTTGTCTGTCTGTCTCTGTCTCTGTCTCTGTCTCTGTCTCTGTCTCTCTCTCTCTTCTCTCTTATCAGAAACAGAACATTACCTGTACAAGTCTTTACTGTACTCCATTTCTCACTCTCTAGCTCCACCCTCTTATAATCCCAGGAGAATTTACAGTGTAACTCCAATGGAACAAGAGAAACAGAGGATGAGTTTGTGTGAAAGGGAGATGAGCAGAGAGAAAGGGAATGAAGAGAGAAGAGAAGATGAGCAGAGAGAAAGAAGAAAGAGAGATGAGCAAGAGAGAAAGGGAGATGAGCAGAGAAGAAAGAGAGATGAGCAGAGAGAAATAGAATAGAGGAGAGAGAGAGAAAGGGAGATGAGCAGAGAGAAAGAGAGATGAGCAGAGAGAAAGAGAAAGGGAGATGAGCAGAGAGAAAGAGAGGAGAGAGAGAAAGAGAGATGAGCAGAGAGAAAAGAGAGAAAGGGAGATGAGCAGAGAGAAAGAGAGATGAGCAAGAGAAAGGGAGATGAGCAGAGAGAAAGAGAGATGAGCAGAGAGAAAGGGAAGATGAGCAGAGAGAGAAGGGAAGATGAAAGAGAGAAAGGGAGATGAGCGAGAGAAAGGGGAGATGAGCAGAGAGAAAGGAGAGATGGAGCAGAGAGAGAAAAGAGAGATGAGCGAGAAGAGAAGGGAGATGAGCAGAGAGAAAGTGAGAGAAGAGAGATGAGCCAGAGAAAGAGAGAATGAGCAGAGAGAAAGGGAGATGAGCAGAAGAAAAGAGAGATGAGTAGAGAGAAAA
>NW_019945145.1:37367-46717 GCF_002910315.2 Salvelinus sp. IW2-2015
TACTGTACTCCATTCTCACTCTCTAGCTCCACCCTCTTATAATCCCAGGAGAAATTTACAGTGTAACTCCAATGGAACAAGAGAAACAGAGGATGAGTTTGTGTGAAAGGGAGATGAGCAGAGAGAAAGGGAGATGAGCAGAGAGAAATAGAAAGAGAGATGAGCAGAGAGAAATAGAAAGAAAGATGAGCAGAGAGAAAGGGAGATGAGCAGAGAGAAAGAGAAAGGGAGATGAGCAGAGAGAAAGGGAGATGAGCAGAGAGTAAATAGAAAGAGAGATGAGTCAGAGGAGCAAGAGAGATAGAGGCAGAGAGAAAAAAAAGAGAGCAATAGAAGAGAGATGAGCAGAGAAGAAAAGGGAAGATGGCAGGAGAGAAAGAGAATGAGCAGAGAGAAGGAGAAGGCAGATGAGCAAGAGAATGACAGATGACGAAAGAGAGAGATGGCCGAGCAGACGAAGTTAGAGAAAGAGAAGCGCAGTGAATAGCATAAAACAGAAGCCGATGAGCTGAGAAAGGGAGATGAGCAGAGAGAAAGGGAGATGAGCAGAGAGAAAAGAAAAAGAGATGAGCAGAGAAGAGAAAGAGAGATGAGCAGAGAGAAAGGGAGATGAGCAGAGAGAAAGGGAGTTGATGAGCAGAGAGAAAGAGGAATTGAGCAAGAGAGAAAGAGAGATGAGCAGAGAGGAAAGTAGCAGAAGAAAGAGAGATGAAGAGAGAGAAAAGAGAGATGAGCAGAGAGAAAGGGAGATGAGCAGAGAGAAAGGGAGATGAGCAGAGAGAAAGAGAGATGAGCAGAGAGAAAGAGAGATGAAGCAGAGAGAAAGAGAAGGGAGATGAAGCAGAGAGAAAGGGTAAGAATGAGCGTCAGTAGATAGAATAAGAGAGAGTGAGAAAAGAGAAGATGAGCAGATGAGCAGAGAAAGAGAGATGAGCAGAAAAGAGAAAGAAAAGAAGAGATGAAGCAGAGAGAAAGGAGATGAGCAGAGAGAAAAGAGAGATGAGCAAGAGAAGAAAAGGGAGATGAGCAGAGAGAAAGGAGAAGAGGAGAGTGAGCAGAGAGAAAGGGAGATGAGCAGAGAGAAAGGGAGATGAGCAGAGAGAATAAAAGAAGATGGAGCAGAAAGAGAGTAAAAGAGAGAAAGAGAGAATAGAGAGAAGAGAGCCACAAGAGAAGAGAGATGAGAGAGAGAAAGGGAGATGAGCAGAGAGAAGGAGAGAGATAAGAGCAGAGCGAGAAGAAAGAGAGATGAGCACGAAGAAGAAAAAGACAAGAGAGATGAGCAGAAAGAGAAAAAGAGATGAGCAGAGAGAAAAGCGCGAAGAGAAGAGAGAGAAATAGAAAAGAGATGAGCAGAGAGAAAGAGAGATGAGCAGAGAGAAAGGGAGATGAGCAGCCGAGAGAAAGGGAGAGAGCAGAGAGAAAGAGAGATGAGCAGAGAGAAGAGAGTGAGCAGAAGAGAAATAGAAGAGAGGATGAGCAGAGAGAAAGAGAGATGAGAGAGAGAAAGGGAATGAGAGGCAGAGAGAGAGAAAGGGAGATGAGCAGAGAGAAAGAAGAGATGAAGAGAAAGAGAAAGAGAGATGAAGCAGAGAGAAAGAGAGAATAGAGAGAGATGAGACAGAAGAGAAAGGGAGATGAGCAGAAGAGAAAGAGAGATGAGAAAGAGAGATGTGGCAGAGAGAAAGAGAGTGAGCAGAAGAGAAAGAGAAAGAGAGAATGAGCAGAGAGAAAGGGAGTATGAGCGAGAGAAAGAGAATGAAGCAGAGAGAAAGTGGAGGAGAGATAAGCGAAGGGAGATGAGCAGAGGAGAGAGATAGCAGAAGAGAAAGGGGATGAGCAGAGGAGAAAGGGAAATGAGCAGGAGAATGAAGACAGAGAGAAAGAGAGATGAGCAGAGAGAAAGGGAAGATGAGCAGAAGGAAAGAGAGATGAGACAGAGAGAAAGGGAGATGAGCAGAGAGAAAGAGAAGATGAGCAGAGAGAAAGGAGGAAGGATGTGAAGGGAGAGAGAGGGTAGATGGAGGTCGAGAGCAGAATTGATCTCCAACTGCTGTGGGAACTGATGCTCTGTCAGCTTTTATTGAACAGAGATGAAGAACACGAGCACCCTGTGACCTGACAACACCAAACGTTTGTGGGAAAACTTGGATAACAAGCTCTGCAAACACACGTCAGCAGCAGGTGTTTCACTGTGCAAGGAACAGAGTGACTATAATGAATTGAGAGGCATGTAAGAAAAGATTACGTGTGTGTTTGTGTGAGAGAGTGTGTGTTTGTGTGAGAGAGTGTGTGTTTGTGTGAGAGAGTGTGTGTTTGTGTGCGTGCTTGTGTGCATATATGGATGAATTTTGCATGTCACGTGTATTGGGCCCTGCGTGTCTGTAATGATTGTGTGTTGGATGCTTGCTTCTTTGTAAACATGCATGTTTGAACTGCCGTGTAACACTCTCTTTCTCTCTAGGCCTTCTGGGGTTGTGGACTCRATGATTCATCATCAGTAGGGCTTGTTACATCATGAACCAATTAACCGTCTCTATTAAAGGTGTGTGCATGTGTGAATCAGCCCAGTGTGTAGCTGAGCGGAGACAGCATCGCAGGGCGAGTCAGTCAACTCAACACGTAGGGCAGAGGTCACCATATGGTCCTAGACAGATTCAGCTAATCTGGTTTAATTAGTAGCACTGAAACGGATCTTGTAGATTCTGACCATGGGATTGATCTTGTAGATGCTCCCTATGGAGATGATCTCGAAGCCAGTGATGTATTGGTATAAAAAAACAGGTAGTTAAACGCTGATCGCCGTTCGCAGTGAATAAAGTAACGCTCCTTATGCATTTTCCTGCAAAAAGTGGGTCAATTATTGTGCAAAAAAGAAAAGGTGCTCAAACTGTGTTTACATGTGTTTACCTTCACTACACCACTGCTTGTAGCCCTACAGCCAAGCGTGTAGGTGCTGTCCATGGTGCTGATCTTCTAGCAGTAGAACCAGGGCTTGTAGGTGCTGTCCATGGTGCTGATTTTCTAGCAGTAGAACCAGGGCTTGTAGGTGCTGTCCATGGTGCTGATCTTCTAGCACTAGAACCAGAGCTTGTAGGTGCTGTCCATGGTGCTGATCTTCTAGCACTAGAACCAGAGCTTGTAGGTGCTGTCCATGGTGCTGATCTTTTAGTACTAGAACCAGAGCATGTACTGTAGGTGGTGTCCATGGACTGATTTTCTAGCACTAGAACCAGAGCATGTAGGTGSTGACCATGGTGCTGATTTCCACTCCATGGAGCACATAAGCACAACATWGTCCTTAGATCACCGTCCAGGGTGTATTTCTTCCTGCCACACTAAATGAACAGCTCCACCACCCTGTAGTACTTCAGGTGTTGGGATGTGGAAACAGAAAATGTATCCGTAAAAAAGTGTTCCCCATCCAAAAACTGTCAGCCATTTTGAAATGGTACTACTCGTAAGCTTTTAATATTTTATACAGTCTGGGTGTAAACAAGGAGGGATAGGTGAGGAAAGGAGAAGTTTGGAAAATCTGTGTTAAATATGTATGATCTTTATGTCTCTCTCCAAGGGACCTTTTTGTGTTTTGGGTCGGAAATAGGAATKACTTACTTTCAGGGAGGGAATAGAAGAGAAGGGTGCAACTTTACTGCATTCAAATATCCACTTGATTTTCAGAAAGAATTTGAATGCAATCAGGTTGCATCCGGCACCTTKATTTAGTTAAATGTAGTAGACAGCATATGGAATGAGTAACACGCAATATCAATTATATTTTCTGTTTCAGGCTGGAGAAATAGGTTGAGGTTGCACTTTAAATCTGTTTTACATTCTGACATGTTCAGTGCATGGTCTCGTATATCATCACTGAGATGTTTTAGCATTAACAAAAGAGAGGAGTGCAGTGATGGATACTAAATAGGCTTATGAAAACATACTGTAACAGGCTCCAGGCTCATTCCAAATTTCCAATCTGGACACAACAAATGTTGTGTACAGCTATGGAGGTATGGATGCATCAGAGAAATCCTGCAGCCTCACCGGTTCAATTAGATGTTAACAGTGTTGGTGTGAGGAAAGGCAGCCAACCACTATTTATTAACTCTCCTCCTCTCCTCTCCTCTCCCTCCTCTCCCTCTCCTCTCCTCTCCTCTTCCTCTCCTCTTCTCTCCTCTCCTCTCTCTCCTCTCCTCTCCTCTCCTCCTCCCCCTCCCTCCTCCTCCCTCTCCTTCTCCTCTCCTCTCCCCTCCTCTCCCTCCTCCCCTCCCCTCTCCTCTCCTGCTCCTCTCCTCTCTCTCCTCTCTCTGACAGATCAGAGCAGAGTAGAGCAGCACAGAGTTCCCGCTGCTCTGCTTGAAGAGCCTAAATGACACCATGTAATTATGCTGCGTATTATGTGTCATCTCAGCCCAACCCTTTGAAAGCATGTCAAGATTCACGGCCACAGTTATAAAACTATTAGCACTCGTTTAAACCCTCTCATCCTCTCATTCCTTCCTCTCTCCTCCGTTCTCTAATTCCTCCGCTGTTCCTCCTCTCTCTTTCTCCCTCTGCACCGCCTCCTTTGGCTTTCTCCATGTTAGTTTGGTTGTTGAGTAGACCGCTGCTAATGGACAATCTATGCTCTCTTTTTTTCTTCTCTATTTATTCCCCTTTCTGTCTTATGTCTTTATCCCTCATCTGCACCCTCCTTCTCTCTCTCTCTCTCTCTCCCTCTCCCCCCACTTCCCTCCCTCCTGTGTTTCCTGTGACTGACAGTTGAAGCCCGATTGCCCCGGTTCCTAAAGAGCAGTTTTGAAGGTTCCTGTCCCTACCCAAACATTAGAGTGCCAAGCATTAACAGACCAGGCAGTGCCTGTCAGCCTAGCTGCTTATGATGGTAACTAATTCAATATCATCTATTAAATTAACTTTGGTAATACTGTACAGTAATATCATTGTCATTTACAGTATATTATGATAAGAACTGCTTTATAACCTTTGGTAATCGTACACATAGTGTAAATACTATACAAATGCTGTTCTATGACATATGCTATGAAATAATAATACACAGTTCCGGGAAACACCAAGGTTACAGTAAATTGCATAGCAACAATAGAATGAGTGGAAGTCTATGAGCTCTTCTTACTGCGGTGTCCCAGTATTGTGGGTGGTAGACTGCTAATGTAGGTTATCAACAGCCAATGTATCCCATATTATCCATTGAGCCATTGTTACTGTAGATCACAGGAGGTTGGTGGCACCTTCATTTGGGAGGACGGGCTCGTGGTAATTGCTGGAGCAGAATASGTGGGACGGTATGAAATATATAAAACACATGGTTTCCAGGTGTTTGATGCCATTCCATTTGCTCCGTTCCAGACATTATTATGAGCCATCCTCCCCTCAGCAGCCTCTACTGCTGTAGTTGTGCACTTAGAGGGCAGGACCAGTGTTTCTACATTGCCACTTCATGCATTCCCATTCTGCTTAATATTTGACCATGACATGAACATGAGTGAACTTGCTCTCTTAGAATAGCTGAAATGCTGAATCCTCTAGGAATGGAAGGCCTGTTTCTGACTCATCTGGTAACATACTTCAATCCTGGTAATGGGTAACCACAGACAGCCCAGCAACAACACACCYGATTCAACATRTCAGGGGGTTTTCTGGCCACGCAGTSACATCACACAGCCCTCTAGGCCCTTTATTCATCCCTGCAGTAATACACTGKGGACCTCTAGAACAAAATCAACAGTCAGAACATAAAACGTTCTGAATGTTGYAGACGGAAATASAATGAATAGAGCTAACACGGTTCCMTATTCCACTTGACAGACAATCCTATCTGTTCTACAATATATATCTATCTGAACGCACAGTAACATTTACATCCTCCTGAACAGGCCCCCGGTCAAATTCAGCTCAGTTCCCAGGCCACGCCCAGTCACCTGCCATTAGTTTACAGCTGTGACACACGCAGGCATCCTGATGATTCCAGACAGACGACTGTGGTTCATTCTGGAGGTAATGATAGCTCAACGCATGCCAGCGTTTTCCTCATGCTTGTATGATAATTGCTATGTTTTTATTGTCATTCCTGTAGTTAATCATCCTACAGCTAGCACTGCTATCACTATTAGATGGAATAATAACTGTGCGGTGGAGTTGGTTTTTGAATGTAAATGAATACATACACACACACACACACACACACACACACACACACACACACACACACACACACACACACACACACACACCACACACCACACACACACACACACACACACACCTCTCTCTCTATTTCATTACAGACTGGAGACGGTCTCTAATAAGATTTGACTGTATAATTCTGGAGCGACAGAAGCTGCTTGCTGAGTCAACCAATCAGACTCATTAAAGACCTGATGGCAGTGTCTATATATTTGAGCATTTGCTTTTCTGCCCCATGTTTTATTCATTTTGCTGAAATATGAATGGCATTTAATACATGTTGGATATGTTTTCAACGCGTGTGTGTGTGTATCGCCCAGTGATATAAGGAGGAAGACAGCAGTTAACCTCATAGATCACTACAATAATGTCACCAAGGCCAAGGGTTGGACAGAACTGCAACCACACACATACACGCACACACACACACCACACGCACACACACTGGCATCTATCTGGGGCCTGAGAAATGGGGCCAGCCACAGTGTTAAACAGAGACAAGGCCTAGAGCTGACAGTTCAGCCATAGAGACCCAGACAGACAGAACCCAGAGGTGTCAGCCACAGTGCTGCACATATCAAACCCTGAGCTGAGAGCTGGAGCAAACCAATGCACACAGTGGACCACATGCAGATAGTTTTGCTACCGGCAGATAGCTCAAGCAAATGTAATGCAGTATAGCCCACAAGCTTAGCCCATGTTATGCACATTTACATTATTAGGTCCATTGGGTTGCTAGCTTTCAGCACAGTCAATGTAGTGTTCAATTGGGAGGACTCTTAGCAGATGGTTCAACCAAAGAAACCCCAGAAAGTAGTTTAGCTTTTAGCTGATGTAATGTATATGATGTAATGTATATGATGTAATGTATATGATGTAATGTATATGATGTAATGTATATGCCCATACAGTGCTGGACCACTAGTTGTGCACATGTGATTGTGCACGCGTGCCTGTGTGTTTAGAGCTACTGTAGGTTAGCAAATACATTGTTAAGCTATGCTAACACACCCATTTGGCCATGAGCTAGCAGTAATATAATCACGAGGTTAATATTCTCTTTCTCTCCAGGGGACTAGCGCTGATCATCACTCACATCCATGTTTGATTACTCAGGGTAACCTGGGGTTGGGTTACCTTGACTCTGAGTCATGACTCGTGACCGTGTGAATCCTGTTGGAAAGCACTTATTCCTATACAGTTTTATGACAAAAAAAGTGCCACTTGCAGCTGAGTTAGATTATTTTTGTGATACCGTCCACAAACTTCCACAAAATAAGTTTAGGGGTTTACGATAGCAACACACCAATGGTAAGACCTTACTGCAGGCAAAAACAGAGAATTGGGTGTACCGTTTTGGTTTTATTAAATTCCCCCATGCTTTGGTACTGATAGCCCTGCAGCTCATTTGCTGCTCTGTTTTCTTTTTGATTCCGTGAATTTGGATTCTGTTTTCACAGGAAGACCCTCCAAGCCACAGTTACAATTAGCCAATTATGATGTGGCCCGTTTTCTGTGGACTCCCAGGGCTCCAGGTCACAGAGAATTAGACCTCAGATCCTTCCCAGAGTCAGTTAGACCAGCTAGTAATACAACGGGTAATTTGACAAGGAAAAGGCATTGGGCCGATGGGGATAATTTGGCTTATTGCTGCATTTACATTAGTATTACTGAAGACTATCCACAAARGCAGTAGCTGCACATGATTTCATGATTTCATTATTTCAGTGAAGTCAATTCCAATCACTGTGTTATTTCAGTTGTAATAATTGCATAATTCAAATGGATGCCAGGGGTACTGACTGGAAAAAATAACATGGATTCTAGGGGTACTGGCAGGAAAAATAACATGGATGCCAGGGGTACTGTCAGGAAAAAATAACATGGATGCCAGGGGTACTGGCAGGAAAAATAACAGGACATCCCATTTAAAACACCCTTATACCAACCCTCACCCTGGTGTGAGGGTTGGTACACGCTCCACAGGGGATAAGTGTAGGGTATTGACTTAAAAAAGGTTAGCGTCCAACTCTTGCCTGCATCTAGTTGATCTAGGGTGTAATCATTAGTCCAACAGTTGTGTTCCGTTTGCTTCCGTTTAAGAAATGTTTTTCAACACAGTTCACTTTCAAGGAAGCCACAGAGTACAAACAGCATGATCCATCTGATCGATGCATAATTCCTTCAAGCATCTACGCGTTTCTCCTCCTCTCACCTTTTCCCTCGTGGGTTCAGTGCACAACACATCAGCTGCTGTGACCAGGCGAAACAACTTCACACAGCCTACATCATTGTAACCATATTAACGTCATAGTCAACATAGCTATTAGAACTAATGCATTAGTAAACCGCTACAATCATGCAGTACAGTGTACAGCAAGCAGTTCAGGTACACCGGCGGCCCTGGTGGCAAAAATTAATAAAACCAAAAGTGAAGAAAAACAATACAACAAAATATAGCTCTCTCTCTCTCTCTCTCTCTCTCTCTCACGCACTTCTCCTTTTGGAAGACATTAATTTGTTGATAAAATGTTCAACTATTGTATTTCTCTCTCTTTGAGTCAACTGCTCACCATATTTTATGCACTGCAGTGCTGTGGGGTCCTCTGGAAGTTGTCATAATTACTGTGTAAGTCGATGGAAGGTGGTGAGAACCACGAGCCTCCTAGGTTTTGTATTGAAGTCGTGTTCCCAGTGGAGGACGGAAACACACCATGGTGCTACCCCAGAGAGTGCTATTGAGGCTACTGTAGACCTTCATTGCAAAACAAAACACACATTATTTGGTGACGTGAATTATTTAGTATAGTTTGATCTAAAAATGATAGTTTTTTTAATGTTTCACTATTTATTTTATCCTTATCCTCCACTGGTGTATATCTGTTAAACCCTAGTGGAGGGCTCAGAGTGCAGCTGAATCTGCTGTGATGATGAGAGAAGAGGACATCGCTGATCATCATCACACAGCTTGCCTATTACAAACATACAAAGACAGTACATAGGCTTAGACAGAGGGGTGTGTGCGTGTGCTGTGTGCGTGGTGCGCGTGCGTGCGCGTGTGTGCGTGTGCGTGGTGTGTGTGTGTTGTGTGTGTGTGTGTGTGTGGTGTGTGTGTTGGTGTTTATCTGTGACCCAAAATGACTTTG
>NW_019945145.1:47961-51783 GCF_002910315.2 Salvelinus sp. IW2-2015
AATATGTAGGAGTTAATAGGTTATTGTGTACCACTGTCTACATGTCAGTATGTATATAAACAAGTGGACAATCACATGACGAACTGGGGCTCTAACAGAGCCTGCCCATTGTGTGTGTGTGTGTGTGTGTGTGTGTGTGTGTGTGTGTGTTGTGGTGTGTGTGTGTGTGTGTGTGTGTGTGTGTGTGTGTGTGTGTGTTGTGTGTGTGTGTGTGTGTGTGTGTGTGTGTGTGTGTGTTGTGTGTGTGTGTGTGTGTGTGAGAGAGAGTGTTGTCTGTGTGTGTGTGTAGTGCATGCCGTATGTCTGGTTTCCGTGGTTGTGGTGTCGGGGGGACTGCCCTGTAACTGTCTCTGAAGGTCCTATCTAAGCTGGTGTGTGTGTCTGGGGACTGCCTGTAACTGTCTCTGAAGGTCCTATCTAAAGCTGTGTGTGTGTCTGGGACTGCCTGTAACTGTCTCTGAAGGTCCTATCTAAAGCTGTGTGTGTGTCGTGGACTGCCCTGTAACTGTCTCTGAAGTCTATCTAAAGCTGTGTGTGTGTCGGGGACTGCCCTGTAACTGTCTCTGAAGGTCTATCTAAAGCTGTGTGTGTTGTTGGGTGTGTGTGTGTGTTGGTGTGTGTGTGTGTGATGGTTGTGTGTTGCTTGTGTGTGTGTGTGTCTGGGGACTGCCTGTAACTGTCTCTGAAGGTCCTATCTAAAGCTGTGTGTGTGTCTGGGGACTGCACTGTAACTGTCTCTGAAGGTCCTATCTAAAGCTGTGTGTGTGTCTGGGGACTGCCCTGTAACTGTCTCTGAAGGTCCTATCTAAAGCTGTGTGTGTGTCTGGGGACTGCCCTGTAACTGTCTTGAAGGTCCTATCTAAAGCTGTGTGTGTGTCTGGGGACTGCCCTGTAACTGTCTCTGAATGTCCTATCTAAAGCGTGTGTGTGTGTGTCTGGGACTGCCCTGTAACTGTCTCTGAAGTCCTATCTAAAGCTGTGTGTGTGTCTGGGGACTGCCCTGTAACTGTCTCTGAAGGTCCTATCTAAAGCTGTGTGTGTGTCTGGGACTGCCCTGTAACTGTCTCTGAAGGTCCTATCTAAAGCTGTGTGTTGTCTGGGGACTGCCCTGTAACTGTCTTCTGAAGGTCCTATCTAAAGCTGTGTGTGTGTCTGGGGACTGCCCTGTAACTGTCTCTGAGGTCCTATCTAAAGCTGTGTGGTGTACGAAGGGAAACTGACCCCAGTGAGTCCCAGCTCACTATTAGGGTAACACTGTCATACTGGTCCTGTTAAGACATCTGTCTGCGTAGTGAACATACTGGTCTCTGGAGGCCTCTGTTCCGTGACTAACCTCTCCCCCTACTATAGTACTATAGTATGACTACTTCTCTGTCTATCTCCTACTCTCTCTCGCTCACTCCCGCTCTTTCCCTCTCTCTCTCTCTCTCTCTCTCTCTCTCTCTCTCTCTCTCACACACACACACATACACACACACACTTCAACCTTTCACCCCTCTCTCTCGCTCTTTCTCTATCCTCCTCTCCCTCCCCACTCTCTTTCACACCCCCTCTCTCTGACTGACCCTCCCAGAAGGCTTTGCAGCCCCTCGTCCTCCCCCTTCGCCATGCTCGCAGTTCATTGGGGAGAGCCCCAAACTCACGCTCTGACAGATTGCCGTGGCAGCGAATAAARCCATCATTTCGTTGTCATGTCAGTGAAYGTTCTGCGTGTCATGATGAGGTATGTTGTGACGCTCATGACAAGAAAGGACACTGTTAAGAATGATATTGTAAAGGTCWTCAGCAACCGGCAACAGTTCCGTTGGTCACSTCATTACGTTTTTTAGGAAGAAGAGAGAAGTCACACCACTTCTTTCCACACTGATAGGCAGTGGGTCGACAAAATGACAGTTCAGTTTCCATTTATTTAGCACAATAAAGCAACCCATCACCTCCCTCACCTACTACCCACCAGCCCCCTCTTTAACCAACTGGCCACCAGCCCCCTCCTTCAACCAACTACCCACCAGCCCCCTCTTTAATCTACAGCCCATCAGCCCCTCTTTAATCTACAGCCCACCAGCCCCTCTTTAATCTACAGCCCACCAGCCCCTCTTTAACCAACTGGCCACCAGCCCCCTCCTTCAACCAACTACCCACCAGCCCCCTTTTAATCTACAGCCCATCAGCCCCTCTTTAATCTACAGCCCACCAGCCCCCTCTTTAATCCTACAGCCCACAGCCCCCTCCTTCAACCAACTACCCCACCAGCCCCTCTTTAACTACAGCCCATCAGCCCCTCTTTAATCTACAGCCCACCAGCCCCTCTTTAATCTTACTACCCACCAGCCCCCTCTTTAACCAACTGGCACCAGCCCCCTCCTTCAACCTACTACCCACCCAGCCCCCTCTTTAATCTACAGCCACCAGCCCCCTCTTTAATCTACAGCCCATCAGCCCCCTCTTTAATCTACAGCCCACCAGCCCCCTCTTTAATCTACAGCCCACCAGCCCCTTTTGTAATCTACAGCTGACCCAGGAGGACTATACAATCACATCTGTAACCCCCGATCACAACCTCCTACCTACCTGTTAACCCCTCCTGACAACACACACACACACACACACACACACACACAACACACACACACACACACACACACAACACACACACACACACCACACACACACACACACACACACACACACACACACACACACACACACACACACACTGAGTATACAGAACATGAAGAACATGACAGACTGACCAGGTGAATCCAGGTGAAAGCTATGATCTGTAATTGATGTCACTTGTTAAATCCACTTCAATCAGTGTAGATGAAGGGAGGAGACAGGTAGAATTCAGAGAGTGAATGGCAAGACAAAAGATTTAAGTGCTTTTGAACAGGGTATGTAGTAGGTGCCAGGCACACCGGTTTGTGTCAAGAACTGCAACGCTGCTGGATTTTTCACTCTCAACAGTTTACCATGTGTATCAAGAATGGTCCACCACCCAACGGACATCCAGCCAACTTGACACAACTGTGGGAAGCTTTGGAGTTAATTAACATGGGCCATCAAAACCTTGTAGAGTCCATGCCTCGACGAATTGAGGCTGTTCTGAGGGCAGAAGGGGGGCTGCAACTCAATATTAGGAAGATGTCCTAATGTTTAGTATACTCAGAGTATATACATCCCACCTCTGATCCTGAGGGTGTACCCGGAGGAGCTATAAATTTTCAGTGTTGAATAACCTCTCAGAGTGGCTGGCTGAATATTTTCATACGTCTCAGTGCTGCAAGGCCAGGAGAAGAGGAGCTGCTTGTACCGTCAACTCCTTAATTAACAACCAATCACAGAGGGAAGGAGGGAATGGAAAGAGGAGATAGTGAGGGAGAGATACAGAGAGAAGGTAGGAGGAAGAGAGAAGAGATGAATGGGAGGGAGAGAGAGAGGGAGTAGAAAGAGAGATAGAGAGAGAAGTTAGGAGAGAGACAGTGAGAAGGTAGGAGGAAGAGAGAAGAGATGAATGGGAGGGAGAGAGAGATAAGAGAGAGATAGATAGAGAGAGATGGGAGGAGAAGAGATGAATGGGAGGGAGAGACGATAGGAGGAGAAGAGATGAATGGGAGGAGAGAGAGATAGGAGGAGAAGAGATGAATGGGAGGGAGAGAGAGATAGGAGGAGAAAGATGAATGGGAGGGAGAGAGAGATAGGAGGAGAATAGATGAATGGGAGGGAGAGAGAGATAGGAGGAGAAGAGATGGATGGGAGGGAGAAGAGATAGGAGGAGAAGAGATGAATGGGAGGGGAGAGAGAGATAGGAGGAGAAGAGAT
>NW_019945145.1:53416-62052 GCF_002910315.2 Salvelinus sp. IW2-2015
GGGACCCACTTGGTTGCCCTCTAGGTTTACAGAGAGCTGGTGTCCCATCCACTCAAAACTACCAGGTGTGAAACAGGGGAAGGGACTCAGGGGAATGCGAATTTGGTGATAGAGCGACCTAACTTCACTCATTAAATTAATCAAAACAGGAACATTTTACATGGCTAGAAATTCAAAAGGAAATTATCTTAACAGAGAAAACAATGTCTTCCTGTTGCTTACATATCCCCCCACTGATCCCCATACTTAATGAAGACAGCTTCTCCATCCTGGAGGGGGAATCAATTCATTTCCAGCCCAGGGGACCATGTATAGTCTGTTTGGCGACTTAAATGCCAGCACTGGGACAGGAACCTGACAACCCTCAGGCACACAGGGGACAAACAGCCTACCTGGAGGTGAACAGCATTCCCTTCCCCATAGCCACCTTTTAGGCATCAATATGACACATAACCACAAAAACGGGTCACAACTCCTTGCCAGCTTCTGTCGGCACGACTGGGTATTGTACATAGCCATGTAGGCTTCGAGGGGACTCCTATGTAGGTACAACCTATAGTCATCTCTTGGCAGTAGCCACCTTAGACTACTTTATCACTGACCTCAACCCAGAGTCTCTCAGAGCGTTCACAGTCAGCCCACTGACAACCCTTCAGGACCGACAGGCAAATCACAGGTCTACTTGAACCAGAGCAATACTCAATCATAGGGGCATCAAGCCCCAAAGGAACTGAGTAACATTAAGAATGCTATAGATGGAAGGAATGCAGTTTGAAACCTACCAAAAACAATTAGGGCAAAGCAAATTCAATCCTTTTAGACAACTTCCTGGTAAAACGTTCCACGGCAATAGTGAAGTGTAAATTGGCCCAGTAGAAAATCTTAACAGTATTTTTGACTCTCAGCTTCCCTATCAAATCTAAAAATCTCAAATTAGAAAACGAAGGAAAATGAACAACAATGACAAATGGTTGATAAGAATGCAAAAATCTAAGAAATAATTGAGAAACCTGTCCCAACCAAAAACATAGAAGACCGGAAAAACCTGAGTTCTACGCCTTCACTATGTGAATTCACTAAAACAATTACAGAAATACACTACGAAAAGAAGGAACAGCACGTCAGAAATCAGCTCAATGTAATTGAAGAATCCATAGGGACTCTAACCAATTCTGGGAAATTGGAAAACACTAAACAAACAACAACACAATAATTATCTATCCAAAATGGGAGATGTATGGGTAAAACCCACTTCTCCAATCTTTTTGTTCTCCTATAACAAAGAATAAAGAGCAAAACATATACATGATCAAATACAATCCTAGAATCAACTATTAAGACTACCAGAACCCACTGGATTCTCCAGTACCTTGAATGAGTTACAGGACAAAATAAAAACCTCAACCCAAAAAAGGGCTTGTGGTGTGATGGTTATCCTTAATGAAATGATCAAAATATACGACAAACAATTCCAATTGGCTATATTAAAACTCTTTAACATCGTCCTTAGGCTCTGCATCTTCCCCAAATTTGGGAACCAAGGTCTGATCACCCCAATCCACAAAAAGTGGAGACAAATTGACCCAATAACTACCCGGTGGACAATGCGTTCAACAGTAACCTGGGAAAATACTCTGATTATCTTAACCAGCAGACTCGTACAATTTCCTCAATGAACCAATGTACTGAGCAAATGTTCAAATTGGCTTTTTTTACCAAAAATACCGTACAACCGACCATGTATTTCACCCTACAACACCTTAATTGACAACCAAACAAACCAAAACAAAGGCAAAGTCTTCTCATGCTTTGTTGATTTCAAAAAGCCTTCGACTCAACTTGGCATGAGGGTCTGCTATACAAATTGATGGAAAGTTGGTGTTGGGGGTTAAAACATACGACATTATAAAATTCCATGTACACAAACAACAAGTGTTGCGGTTAAAATTGGCAAAAGACCACCACCACATTTCTCTCACAGGTCGTGGGTGAGCACAGGGATGCAGCTTAGCCCCACTCTTCAACATATAAATCAATGAATTGGCGCGAGCATTAGACAGTCTGGCAGCACCCGTCCTCACCCACTAGAATCCAAGTCAAAATGGTCGACTGTTGCTGATGTTCTGGTGCTTCTGGGTACCAACCAAGGAGGGGCTACAAACAGCACCTAATCTTCTGCACAGATTCTGTCAACCTGGGCCCTGACAGTATATCTCAGTAAGACCAAAATTAATTGGTGTTCAAAAAGGTCAGTCGCCAGGACCACAAAGTGTCCATCTAGACACGTTTGCCTAGAGCACAACAAAAAACTATTACATACCTCGCCTAAACATCAAGCACCCACAGGTAGCTTCCACAGAGCTGTGACGATCTTGAGGAGACAAGGCAAGAAGGCATTCTATGCCATCAAAAGAACATAAATTTCAACATACCCAAATTAGGATCTGGCTAAAAAATTACTTGAATCAGTCATAGAGGGCCCATTGCCCTTTATGTTGTGAGGTCTGGGTCCGCTCACCAACCAAGATTTCTCACAAAATGGGACAAACACCAAATTGGAGACTCTGCATGCAGAATTCTGCAAAAATTCCTCCGGTACAACGTAGAACACCAAATGAATGATGCAGAGCAGGGAAAAATTTTTTTAGGGCCCCGGATTTTACCACTTAAGGTATCAAAAAAAATTTTTGCCAGAAAAGAAGCCGTTAAAATTCTCAACCACCTAAAAGGAAGCGATCCAAACCTTCCATAACAAAGGCCATCAACCTACAGAGAATGAACCTGAGAAGAGTCCCCTAAGCAAGCTGGTCCTAGGGCTCTGTTTACAAACACAAACACACCCCACAGAGCCCCAGGACAACAGCACAATTAGACCCAAACAATCATGGAAACAAAAAAGATTAATTACTGACAACATGGAAAGAATTAACAAAAAAACAGAGCAAACTAGAATGCTATTTGGCCCTAAACAAGAGAGTACACAGTGCCAGAATACCTGACCCACTAGTCGACTGACCCAACTTAAGGAAAAAGCTTTGACTATGTACAGAACTTCAGTGAGCTAGCCTTGCTATTGAGAAAAGCCGCCGTAGCAGACATGGCCTCTCAGAGAAGACAGGGGCTATGTGCTCACTGCCCACAAAATGAGGTGGAAACTGAAGCTGCACTTCCTAACCTCCTGGCCCAATGTATGGACCATATTAGAGAGAACATAGTTTCCCTCAGATTAACACAGAATCCACAAAGAATTTGGAAAACAAATCCAATGTTGATACAAACTCCCATATCTACTGGGTGGAAATCCACAGTGTGCCATCACAGCAGCAAGATTTGTGAACCTGTTGCCACAAGAAAAGGGCAACCAGTGAAGAACAAACACCATTGTAAATACAACCCATATTTGTATGCTATTTATTTTAACTTGTGCTGCTTTAACCATTTGTACATTGTTACAACACCTGTATATATATAATATGACATTTGTAATGTATCTTGCTTGTTTTGAAAACTTCTGTATGGGTAATATTTACTGTTAATTCTGTTTGGTTTTATTTCACTTTTTGTGTATTAATTATCTGACCTCACTTGCTTTGGCAATGTTTAACACATGTTTCCCATGCAATTAAAGCCCCTTGAATTGAATTGAATTGAATGTTGAGAGAGAGAAGAGAGACAGAGAGAGAGCCAGATAGAGAGAGAGAAGAAGAGAGAGACAGAGACAGAGAGACAGAGAGAGAGACAGTGAGAGATGACAGAGACAGAGAGAGAGACGAGAGACAGAGAGACGAGAGACGAGAGACAGAGACAGAGAGAGACAGAGACAGACAGACAAGACAGACGAGAGCGAGACAGACAGACGAGACAGGAAGAGACAGACAGCAGACAGAGAGACAGATAGAGAGATGAAGCTGAGAGAGATTAGAGAGATAGAGGCAGAGCAGATGAGTCAGGGGTGTGTGTGGCGGTCAGACCTGGTGTTTATGTAAGGCTATAAGGTGTCTGGGGCAGACTCTTACGTCGTCTGTGACTGCCTTCTGCCTGGCAACACACACACACACACACCCACACCACACCACAACACACACACACAATATGCGCAATCATATACACCAGCGTTTCCACACTCTGTCCTTGGGACCTCTATGGGTGCACGTTTTGGTTTTTGCCCTAGCACTACACAGCTGATTCAAATCATCAAAGCTTGGATGATGAGTTGCTGATTTTGAATATGGAAACCTGACAGACCGACACATCACACACACACACACACACACACACACACACACACACCACACACACAGCCACACACCACACACACACACACACACACCCACACACACACACACAGAACACAGACACAACACAGACACACCACACACACACACACAACTTTTCTGGAGGTGGTGTTGTTCTGAGCTCTTTTGTGTCACTAGTGTCACATCACGTGGACTGACGTTTCTACTTCTGACACATCAGATACGAGTCTCTCACTTCTCTTTTTGTGTTTTGTCTCTTCGCTACCTCTATCCTCCAGCGATCCCTTAGTGTTTCCTGCCAATCATCTGTCTCTCCACATCTTTCTCTCTATCTACAAGCTCTGTTTCTTTCACCCTCTCTTTCATGGTTCTCTTTCCCTCTATTCGCTGTACACTTTCTCTCCCTCTCCTTTTTTATCAGTCTCCCCTAATCTCACTCTCCACTGCTAATAGCCTTTTCCTCCCTCCTCTTTTCTAAATCCTTTCCCCCCACTTATCTCTTTCTCTCTCTGTACCCCTCTTCTCTCTCTAAGATAAGCATTTCTTGAGAGACAATTTGCTGGCTGAGTGCTTTCTCTAAAAGCGTGAGAAAGAGCGAAAATTAAGGGAGGCAGCACATGAGAACATTCTAGGCTTCTCTCCTCTACTGTCAACATAGTCACAAGGCCTATCCTCACTCTGATCTCTGCTGCGTACAAAGGGCATTCTGAAATACTACTGATTACTCATATGGCCTCTGTTAGCCTTTTTAGTCCTGTATTACTGTACAAGCCGTTTTGCGTTCTTGGCCGATTGCGTTTCTCTTGTAAACATACAAAATGGATTCCACCACAGACTCATCAGGAAGGAATGGAGAATGAAGATGGAATGAACTGAGAGCAATGCAGTAAAATGAGAGGGAGGAGGACAAGAGGGAGATTATTAGTTCAGTTTAACCTCTGTGGTTATGTGGAGAGCAGAGAGATGTACTGAGAGATAGATACAGATTGACAGTGAGTGTATAGTACTTCACTCACATTCATTCATACACAGACACACAGCACAACAAAGTGCAAACGCTTGCAAACACTTTAAAAGCTATAGGCCCTTATAGGGCCCTTAAAAATATGTTATTGATGAAAGCATACTTCAGAAAATCAAATATAATCAAATCAAAGTTATTTGTCACGTGTGCCGAATACAACAGATTCTAGATTTCATTTTGGATTGGAGATGCTTAATGCCAGTCTGGAAGGAGAGTTTACAGTCTAACCAGACAAATCAAATCAAAGTTTATTTGTCACGTGCGCTGAATACAACAGGTTTAGGTAGACCTTACAGTAAATGCTTACTTACAGGCTCTAACCAATAGTGCAAAAAAGGTATTAGGTGAACAATAGGTAGGTAAAGAAATAAAACAACAGTAAAAAGACAGGCTATATCAGTAGCGAGGCTATAAAGTAGCGAGGCTACATACAGACACCGGTTAGTCAGGCTGATTGAGGTAGTATGTAGATATGGTTAAAGTGACTATGCATATATGATGAACAGAGAGTAGCAGTAGCGTAAAAGAGAGGTTGGCGGGTGGTGGGTGGCGGGACACAATGCAGATAGCCCGTTTAGCCAATGTTGCGGGAGCACTGGTTGGTCAGCCCAATTGAGGTAGTATGTACATGAATGTATAGTTAAAGTTACTATGCATATATGATAAAACAGAGAGTAGCAGCAGCGTAAAAAGAGGGGGTGGGGGCACACAATGCAAATAGTCTGGGTAGCATTTGTTACCTGTGCAGGAGTCTTATGGCTTGGGGTAAAAAACTGTTTGAAAAGCCTTTTTGTCCTAGACTTTGGCACTCTGGTACCAGCTTGCCATGCAGGTAGTAGAGAGAAACAGTCTATGACTGGGGTGGCTGGGGTCTTTGACAATTTATAGGGCCTTTCTCTGACACCGCCTGGTGTAGAGGTCCTGAATGGCAGGCAGCTTAGCCCAGTGATGTACTGGGCCGTACGCACTACCCTTTGTAGTGGCTTGCGGTCAGAGGCCGAGCAATTGCCGTACCAGGCAGTGATGCAACCAGCAGGATGCTCTCGATGTTGCAGCTGTAGAACCTTTTGAGGATCTCAGGACCCATGCCAAATCTTTTTAGTTTCCTGAGGGGAAATAGGTTGGCGTGCCCTCTCACGACTGTCTTGGTGTGTTTGACCATTCTAGTTTGTTGTGTGATGTGGACACCAAGGAACTTGAAGGTCTCAACCTGCTCCACTACAGCCCCGTCGATGAGAATTGGAGGCGTGCTCAGTCCTCCTTTTCCTGTAGTCCACAATCATCTTCGCCTTAGTCTTGGTTACATTGAGGGATAGGTTGCTATTCTGGCACCACCCGGCCAGGTCTCTGACCTTCTCCAATAGGCTGTCTCGTTGTTGTTCTGTGATCAGGCCTACCACTATTGTGTCGTCTGCAAACTTAATGATGGTGTTGGAGTCGTGCCTGGCCATGCAGTCTGTAAAATGTAAGCAATAAGCAACGTACCAGTGTTTGTTGAACATGTAATGTACTATACAACTCTATATGATATATACAGAGCTGATTCATCACTCTCTCTCCCCTCCTCCACACCACAACACACACACACACACACACACACACAACACACACACACACACACACCACAACACACACACACACCAACACACACACAACACACACACACACACACACACACACACACACACACCACACACACACACACACACACACACACACACACACACACACACACACACAGGATCAGTCATGCTGTCCCTAGAGTGTGTCCCTGTGATAGAGAATGAGTTTAGACAGGCAACCTGACTCACCATGTCTCCCTGGGGAGCCCAACAATCAGAACATCACTACATCGCAAACAAACCCCATGAGACCACAGAACATACAATTAATCTAAAGCTTTCACTTCAACTGTCAGCACTCATCCGAGTAGCCTGAAATCTGCTTTCATAGCTTACTCTCATTATTACATTTTGGTTGTTTTGGTTTTGACCGTTGTCATAGTGTTTTGTGGTATTGCAGCTCTATCACAGTGTTATTGACATTGACAGGTTTGCTGGAGGGTAAATTGCATGGTGGCAAGAGAGAGTTAATGAGGCATTTGTCATACCTGTCACACCTGTCATATACAGTATGTCACATTAGGTCATGTGTGACTCGTTTCAGGAAATTAGGACATATGTCGCGTGTCACTACATAACAGGACCTTTTACATTTGTATCAAAATGCGTTTTCTGGCAGAAATTCCTWCTGGAATATGTGAACTCTCATGTGCCTTAATAACAAACTTGTGTGCCATCTGTAAATACGAATAAAATTGTTAAATTACAAACCTAGTTGGTTTAGCCACAGAAAAAGTCAGGAACCTTCCCGCTAGCCATGGTTGGCTGAGATAATGGATGGGCTGGACATGTCGAGAGATGAGTTCAGTTTGGTCAGCCATGTAGCTCGCTTCTGTCTTTAACATGAGCTGCTTAGTATGTGTAGGTAATCCCTTCTAAATCAGCCATTTTCAAAGATATCACAAAGAACCGKAAAAGTGTTGCTAAGGCTCTCCACTTTCTGGAGGACCAAGTTTTGAAATCAGTGGAATGCCCGGTGGAAGGAGAGWYTAATAACTAAGGAGGAGGAGAAAATTCTGTCAAAAAGAGAACACAGAAGGCTGTTGTATAAAACACCTGTCTCCGCATTACAGTTTCAAACTAAGGGCAACCATGGCATCCGTGACAGAGAGGGAGAAACGTCCATCCATGTATACTGGTAATCGAGTCTAGCTAGCTACATTTTCAGATGTTATACCTTTCTAATTTTACCAGAAAGTAATTTTCATTGCAAGTTAAAGCGTACGGTTAGCTACACGTTACGTGTATGATCTGTGTAGTAATATTATTCGTATCTCAGAGCCATTTGCATTGCTAGTTATAGCCTAATGTTAGCTATCTAGCTAACATTGAACCTAGCTAGTTTGTTAGCTTTAGCTACCTGTAGATTCATGCAGGATAGCTACATTATGAGTTGGGATTATGGTTCATTGTTTAGCTAGCTAGCTACATGTCTAAACAAAAGACTCCACAATGCAAGTAACCATTTCACTGTACCATTTACACCTTCTGTATCCTGTGCATGTGACAAAAAACTTTGATTTGATTTGATATGGTGTGTGTTTGCCAGAGACGGTAATGCGAATAACAACATGACCTGCATCAAAGTCAAATTAGGATGTAACGTTAGGCCAACGAGACAGTGTCCAAGTTCTACAATTATTTTGCCACACTCACAACCATAAGCTATTTTCTGTAATTAGCTCGCCATTAACTTGTAAATAATGATTTTGTTGTGAGTTTATTTTCCTGTAA
>NW_019945145.1:69041-75380 GCF_002910315.2 Salvelinus sp. IW2-2015
CTGTCTCCAAGTTGAGATCTTGAAACTGAGATACCTCGGTTGTTCCCATAGCAATATTCTGGGCGTACTGCCAAGTTGAGGAACAGTGATAGTGAGGATTCCTCCATAGACGATCAGTCAGTCACCTGCATGAACCTTTCTAATTAGTTATTAGAAAGTAGCATTGATTCGATACTTCGTAGCATTGATTTGATTATTAAACATAACATTTCCCTCACATTCCCTTCTTTTATCACTGTGATAATTATTGTAAAATGTTTATGTAAGCATTAGATTATAGCTTCTATCACAGGAGGTTATATTAAAGTCAGTGAAATCAACACGTTGCACCAGACACTCCAATCTTACAAGCCGTTCACTCTGGGTTTTACAATCTGAATTGCACACACATACACAAGGGATCTGCAAATTTAGGATTGACTAAATCTCTCAATGTTTAACCATTGTTTACATAGTTCTTACCACCATCGGGTTGCAGCGACATCTGTTCTGCACCAACTGTTCCTGAGACTAGTCAAAACATAAAACAAATCCGCTTGGGCCATCTAAACTTGTCAAACAAAAACAACCTCCAATTCTCACTCATCGTCCTAATCTACAGGGGGAAAGGAAGCTCATCCAGTGACGGCATTGTTAACAGTTAACTTACAGGTATTGGACCCGTTCTAATACATTGTACAATTACATTCTAGTTCACCCAAATGATTACTTCTTTCTCCTCTAATACACCAAGGGGCTGCCATCACTCCTGCTACTGACATGGGTGGGAGTAAAGTATTCTCTGGCCTAGCAAACGATGGTGGGCCTATGTGGTTATATAATGCAGAAAACATCATGCGGTCAGGGTCAAATCCATTTGTATATTCAGATTGACCCCTATGGAAACTCCCACAAGTGGTAACCTGCTCCTACCTTAATTGGCCCCAACCCACACACCCAACACTATTTTTGTCCAGATGTAAGATTAGCAACCATTTCTGCTCTAGAGAGGAACACATTTTCTTCATGGTTATGAGGGCCCAATGATCATCTACTTCTGTGCCACTACTCCGGACCGGCGTTGGCCCCGTTGGCTCAGGACTTATCTCATCCTCTGTCAGGTTTCCGACAATAGGACAACCTATTGTTTTTATTAGCACTCCTGTGCTAACACAGAGGAGGGCCACACTGCACCACTTGAACTAGCGAAGCCTCATTACTCCTGGATCAAGAACTCGTCTGCAGAGCAACACGTGGATCCAGGTATCTCTCTCAGCAACATTCACCACAGTGGGGGTGGTCAGAAGAACTTGGAACTTGGACCCCTCTTCCAACTCTTTCTCCTGAAGTCTTTGACCACTACGTAATCACCATGGCTCAAACAGTGCTCAGCTCCACCTGCCCATGTTCAGCAAAGACGCCTTCACTCGAGGAAAGAGAGTATTGAGAACACTGTTAAGGGTGACACAATAATCAACCATGTTGTCAACCTTCCTCCATTCCTTGCAGGGACAAGATGTTCTTTGTCAAAAGCTTCAATCCATTTAGAAAACATGTCAATAATCACCAAACAATACTTGTTCCCCTCACAAGGGGTCAACTCAATGCAGTCCATCATTAAGCGCTCAAAAGGTCATTCAGGCCTTGGATGGGACATGGGAATACTGAAATGCCGCGTCCAATATTATTATTCATGCAAATCAAACAGTTCTTGGAGATATTTTCTGCAAACACAGTAAAACCTACTGTACACCAATAAAACCTACTGTACACCAATAAAACCTACTGTACACCAATATTTACTTACAAGATCCACTATCCCTCCTTTGGACACATGATCCTGACCATGTGACAACTTGGCAAGGAAATGGAAAGTACAACGGTCTGCTCCTCTCATCCAGCCATACACCCGATGCGTCTTTACGACAATACCCAACCCACTTGCGTCTCTCTGACTCATCAGCCGTTGCCTGCAAAGCAACCACGTCATCAACAGAGAAAGGGTTGGTGGGAGCTGGAACTGCTGCCATCTGTAGGAAGGGGGGAAACAGAAGAGGAAGCAGCCAATATAGCTGCACGGTCAGCTTTAGCGTTCCCCAGAGAGATGTTGTCGTTAGAGGAAGAATGTGCTTGACACTTGATTATAGAAACAGAGGAGGGCAGCTGGATAGCCTGTAACAGAGACGAAACAAGGTTACTGTGCGCAATCTGTTTTCCAGACAAGGTCAAAAACCCTCTATTCTTCCACAATGTTCCAAAATCATGCACAACGCATACCTGCTTCAGTGTAAATGTTAACAGAGCTGTCCTTTCCCAAAATACAAGCTCTAGTCAGGCCAAAAAGTTCTGCCGCCTGGGCTGATAAGTGTGAAGGGAGTAGAGCACTCTCCACAGTTTCCAAAACAGTCATAATAGCATAACCAACTAATTGATCCTCTTTTTAATTTCTCTGAGCAGACCCATCGACAAAAAAACAAAGTCTGGATTATCTAACAGGGTGTCTCTCAAATCCAATCTAGGGCTACAGTCAATTTCAATAGCTACGTCACAGTCATGATCTTCACCAGCATCTGTTGTCAGGAGAAGAGTTGAGGGGGTTAAGAATTGAACATCGTTTCAGAGTAAAATGAGACATCGTCAACAGAATGTTCTGATAATCTAGCAGTCTGGCAGGCGCCAAATGAGCCGTTCTTGCCTGTGTAATAATTGTGTACACAGCATGGGGCACATGGATGGTTAGGGGGCAGAGAGCCACAATATCAGAACATGCCTAAACAGCCTCAGTAGCGGCCGCTACTGATCTCAAACAGGAAACCATTCCCCTGATCACACTATCTAATCGTTTAGAATAATAACCAACAGGTCTATATCCCACCCCATGATACTGCGTCAAAACTGCTGACATAAACCCACTCGTCTCCGAAACAAAGAGATGGAAGGGTTTATTGTGTTCTGGCAAACCCAAGCAAGGGGTAGATATAAATGTTTGTTTCAATTTTACCATTGCCACCTCAGCCTCATCCGTCCAGACCACAACTTCACTCGCATCCATCTTTCTCCCATAAATACAATGCTGCAGCGGTTGAACTATCTCTGCACAGTCTTTCAACCATGGTTGACAGTAACCAGCCACACCCAACAAAGACATTATGTACTGCTTGGTAACAGGTTTATGCAAAGCTTAAATTGCCTCTAATCTATCTTTGAAGATTTTGAGCAAACCAACAAATCGTAAACATACTGAACCTGTGTTACAAGGCGAATTCGGGGAGGGAACCAGAGTGCCTCTTTCAACTAACACACTATGAATGGGAATGATACCCTTTTCGGCTTCCTTGCTAAGAGGTTATTGAGCTTTGTAAGGTCTGTCGGTGCTTTTTGGAATTACCACAACTGGTGCAGCTCCTTTCATGCAGCCAATGTCGGTCTTTGATTTAGCCCAATGTTCTTCAGGGATATCTTTTAGCCAATCAATATGTGAATTATCATGTAATAACACAGGCATGGTTTCAACGGGAATTGGTTATTTTCTTGGTCATTGCAGCAGCCCAGAATGGGGAATAGAAAGTTGCTGTAGAAGCTGACCACTGTCCTTCCCCTTCCCAGGCCACCCAATCAGTTGCTTCCATCACTTTCCTCATCCAAATACCCACATCTTTCCATTGTTTTTCTGGAGTTTTTGATAAGCTACAATGGGGAACAGAGCCAGGGACTTCATACAAACTCATCTGAGTATCCATCAACAACACTCCAGCTGCTACTAAGTCTTCTCCTCTGTATACCCCATTCATGGTTATCTCCACTTTCTCTTTTTGTTTTGACCATCTCTGTTGGTATTCTGGGTCCTCTTCGCATGAGGGAACAGCAGCAGTACAATGTAGGTATTCAGACACTTCCCAGTTACCATGCAACGGGGAGAGATGGATTGCTCTCTCAGCTGTCCCTCAACATGGAGATGTGGGTGCCAAGCATAGTAACAATTCATCAGGCATGGGAAGATTCCATTTTCTATCGATCCCAATGACAATGCTTCTTCAGTACAGGCAACAGATAAATTCATTTTACACATCAAATCTCTTCCTAATAAATTTACTGGGCATAGGGTGGAGTACAAGAATCGGTGTCTCCATTTGCCCTCTCCCCACTCCAGAATTCCAGACGCTCCCACTGTGTACATTGTTTTCTTTGAGGGGGAGACAGACAGGGCAGACAGACAGGGCAGACATTTTAAACACTGAGACCGTGGCCCCTGCGTCCACCAAGAATGGAATTTATGTTTATTACCGAAGATATCATTAATGGGGTTTTGGGTTGACAAGGTGGTACATTTTAGCATTTGACAGGTTTCTTCTGGTTGTTCATCATTGTTTTCTTAATTCGTTTCTTCTTCTGTTTCCGCGTCATCCTATGGTTGGTAGCCCCCTCGTCCACCTCCTTTTCCAAATGGGTTGGTCACCTGCACACCTGCAGGTGGGGACGGCCACTCTCCTTGGCCTTCTCCTACTGGGAGAAAGATGCCTTACCTTCCCACAATTGTAGCAGCTCCAGTCTCTCCCTCTGTCAGCTCCAGCAGGGGCCCCTTGGCCTCTACCTCTCTCTCTACCTCCTCCGTTTCCTTGGTTGCCACCATTTTCCTGGTGTCCTCTTCCTCCTCCAGAGTAGTACATCAGCTGTGCCTTCTTAGTGTCTTTCCGTCCTTCGTTTCATTTTCCTTCAACTGTCTTTCCTTGGCCTTCATTGCTGTCCTCACTGCTGCTCCTTTTATCTTCGTCTTGGCTACTTTCTTCTTCTTGCACTCCTTAATTTGCTTCCTGTTTCTCTACTTTCCTCCTTTCTCTTACGTTTCTCCAGTTCTTTCCTGAGCTCTTCTAGCTCCTCTCCCTCTCCTCTGTACCTCTCTGCTCGTTCGCTTTGGTCCTTGTTTTTGCCGTTAGCTTTGTGTCTTCAGCACCTGCAGCCCCTCCAACAGCTCCTAATCCCACGGCTCCTCCACCTGGCACATGCCCAACCCCAACTGGGTTAGGAGGGTGTGGGAGGCCACATCTCTGTGTACTGGTGGCGGATTTGGCAGTGGGGGATACAAGGGGGGCCCCCATGCAAGGGTTCCCGACAGAGAATGGCCAGCCAGGCTTCTTTTTCTTTTTTTCCCCCATCTTCCTCTTTCTTCTCCGGTTCCACTTGCTTTACCATCAGTCCTCTTACAGCTTTATCCTCTGCATCTTCTGCTTCTTTCTCCCACTTTCTGAAATCGTCCCACTTCACTTTAACCTTCTTGTGTTTTCTTTCAATTTGGCCTCTCACAAACTCCAGTCTTTCTGTGCTTCGTGTCCCATCAACAGGGAAATGTCCATCTGTCCATTTTGTCCAGTCCTCTGTTTGGTTCAGTACCCTACCAAATGTTTTTACCGTTACACAACACGACCCTTTTGGTTCCCAGCACATATCCTCCATCCTACTCTTACTATTTTCCTTTCCCGTACTCAAACCCTTTGTGCAACTCTTTCGAAAAAAACTTAACACGTCATCCCACATTCACACCGGGGCTTAAACCCTGTTCAGTTAATTAGTCAAGCACACAATACACTCATCCATATTCACTTAGTACTATTCCCAAACACACTCAGTAATCTCCCGTATCATTCGTCGTTACCTCCTATGCATACATATGTATCTTCTGCGGTTCCTCTAGTCTCCAGTATTAATGGTCCCTGAGCATCAATAATCCCTACAGCATCTATAGTCCCTCAGCATCATAGTATCAATAGTTTATATAGTCATAAATGCTATGGTGCACCTTATGCTATTCGCAGTGGTTCCCTGACCACATATACGCTTCTCATAAATGCCTAAAATAACACCTTGTGCTATTATCAATGGTTCTCAGACCACAAAGACACTTTTCATATAAATGTTTACAGACAATTGTCAGTGGGGCCTCTCCTGACCACACTCTAGCCCCTTCCCAGGGCAGCTCACAGTAAAAGTCTGGGCGGGCAGGTACACGTCGTCTTTGGTCAGACAGGAATTTCCCTTGCACGCCTTCACATGGAATGCGCCACCAGTGTTCCCTCACAGACCGTCACTGGGATGCTCCACAGGTAGAACCACTGACCTGCACACTGTACAGGTCTATCAAACACTCTTTTGGGGCAGTTGTCTTATATACGGCTATACACAGACAAGTTATATTTGCATGATTTAACATAATGAATTCATCACTACCAGTGGCTTGCACATGTGACTGACCAATACCTCACGAGGCTCTCTGTCTCCAAGTTGAGATCTTGAAACTGAGATACCTCGGTTGTTCCCATAGCAATATTCTGGGCGTACTGCCAAGTTGAGGAACAGTGATAGTGA